>NW_024070208.1:51749900-51805416 GCF_014754425.2 Oryx dammah | reverse complement strand
ACTGAGCGACTGAACTGAACTGAACTGATACACCTAGTGCAAATAGGTATCTAGAGTCAGGGTTCTGTAGCAAGGAACAGAAGGAGGCACGGCCACTAGCAGATGTTAAGACACCATGATCAGAGTACATGGTGGCTTCCTGTCACTGAAGCTGAGGTTAGGGTTGGCTGCTGGGTAGTGCTCTGGGGATGTATCCTTCAGGATACATGTTTACAGCCTTCTTAGGATCCTTCTTCCCCTCTGACTTTTGCTTGTGTCACTTGTCAAAATCTAGGGCAAGTCAAAGCAGAAGTTAATTTTGTTATATTAGGTCTCAGAGAAGATGCGCTCCAATAAACACTGAAGACTGGTATGGTGAATTCTTAGCATAGTATCCTGAATCAATGATGGGTTGATTTCGAATTTTAACTCCGTGCATGCATGCTAAGTTGCTTCAGTCATGTCCAACTCTTTGTGACCCCATGGACAGTAGCCCACCAACCTCCTCCATCCATGGGATTCTCCAGACAAGAATACTGAAGTGGGTTTGCCATTTCCTTCTCCAGGAGATCTTCCCAACCCAGAGATTGAACCTGCATCTCTTATGTCCGCTTGCTTTAGGCAGGTAGGTTCTTTACCGCTAGTGCCATGGGGGAAGTCCATTTTAATTCCATCTGGCACTTAATGTGAGTTTCATCAAGTCATAATTCTCCAAGCTTCAGTGACCTAATCTGTAAGAAATTGGAGCCCATCTTTCTGGGTCTTGATAGGCTGTTTTGAATGATGACTGAGTTAAGGTACATAAAGGTGCTATACACAGTAGCTAATCTATACTGAAGTCTGACCTACAATTGTAACCCAGGTCTTTTGGACGAGGTCTGAATTCCACCTTTTGGAGTTACACGTTCGAGTTATCTCTCTAAATAGCAATGTAGAGCATGTGCAGACACAGTGTCTCGTGTTTGAAACTCAGATCTGTGGTTCTCATAGTTGCTCATTACCTCAATCTCTCCCAGTGTTTGTGATTGTCACAGAGCCACTGAAAAATGGTATCTCACATTGTTTGTTTGTAAAGGCATCACTTACCCACCTAAGGCTTAATAAATTGAAAATTTTGCTGCTTAGAAAATAATCCGGTGTGCAGAAACACAAGTTGTACTATCATTTTCTGAAGGTTAATTGGCTTTTTCTCTTTTTGTTTTTTCCTCCACAGAATTACCATCTAACACAAGGCCACTTTTCAAGATGAAGGAGGGATTGAACTGTCACACCAGTGTAATCAATTAAATGATGGAGGAAAGAGGCATCTGACCTGACAATCTCCTGGGCAAGAATGACTGAATGGGGAAGGCTGAATACAGTAAGACTCAAAGATGGAGAAAATCAGCGGATTATCGTTTAAGGAGGCACAAAGCAGTATGAATGTTGACTCATGACAAAATAGACACCCTCAGGATAAATGCTTATTAGGATGTGTACTGCTTCACTGATTTGTTCAATTCTGAGTGACTGCAAAATGAGCATAAACACCTTTAGCAAAAGCAATATGATCGAAAATGAAGCAGCTACGTTTTTCAGAATTTCTAGATTTTATGTTACTTAACTTGCTCAACCAAAGTGACAAGGAGAAAGATGACACAAAATTTATGCAAGCTATAGAAGGTTCTATGAAGAAGACAGAGGAGATATGACTAAGAAGGTAATATGATAGCTGACTTCCTGTTTAAAGGCTCGTCACTGGGAGAAGACAGACATATTTTGGTGGGAATGGCAGAGTGAAGGGTCATAAGGCCTTTGGCTTAGTGTGAGGAATGGCTTTCCAATATTTGTCATTGGAACAGCCATGCTCAGTTTCCTGTTGCTGGGTTGATGGATAACCACGGGTATAGAGGGGTTCTTACATTAAACAAGATGACCTCAGTCACCCCTTAATATGCCTTTTCTGCAGCTTTAAATCACAACGGAGAGGTCTACAATGTTTCTGAAACTTCTTTTGAAGCAGAACTGGGTGAACTTTGGAACTGCTTGGGCCCTGATAGAATTAGTCCTTCTTAGCAGCGGGTATGTATGTTGTTGGCCTGGGAATGGTTGCTAGTCTGTTTCAGTTATGGACAGCTGGTGTTAGCCAAGGGCTTTATTGGATTAGTCATCCCTAGTAACCATTACATGAGGTGTTTCTCCCTGGATTATTAGGTGATATCTATTATGTTCACATTTTCCATTTTATATTTATTTTTCTTTTCCAGTGCAAGCACACCTAATGCAAGTGTTGTGGTTGGGAGTCTGCTTCCCAAAATAAGCTACTTTTTTTTTTTCTCTAGAATCCATTTGGCTGTTTCTATTTGTGGAGTCAATTGTGAGACATCCATTTATCATAGCTGTGGAAAACTAGCAGAAGGTCCAGAGAAAAGCCATGGAAACGATGAAGAATCAGGAAAATGGATTTCAGCCATGTATCCAGGAGAGGTAAGGTTGAGAATAATGTTTATACTTGTTTGCAAGCCTCCATTCCTAGCACAGATGCTCAAATACATATGTATCGATTAACTTATGTATAACTGTGGTCTTCTGGTTTATGAAGGCTACATAGAGGATGTTTTCTATTGAGACATAGGCATGATCAAGATGGTCACATTTAACAAATATTCGTGGGATTAACTTGAATTCAACATTAGTTTCAATATAAGCATCACACTGATAGGGAAGGTCATTAAACTTTAAAGTGTGTTCCGAAAGAATGCTGTGGCATCTCCATTTGAGAACATCTTTTAAATTGGATGGGATTTCCCTGGTAGCTCAGACGGTAAAGCATTTGCCTGCAATGCAGGAGACCTAGGTTCGATCCCTGGGTCAGGAAGATCTGCTGGAGAAGGAAATGGCAACCCACTCCAGTATTCTTGCCTGGAGAATTCCATCGACAGAGGAGCCTGGTAGGCTACAGTCCATGGGATCACAAAGAGTCGGATACGATTGAGCGACTTCACTTCTTTAAATTGGATAGCTAATTATCTGTTTAGAATAATTCTGAGCACTTCATAAAGACTCCTACAGTTCTGATTTCACTTGTGTGCTTTGCTTGTGTGTAAGCTGGAATCAAGATGGCCGGGAGAAATATCAATAACCTCAGATACTCAGATGACACCACCCTTATGGCAGAAAGAGAACTAAAGAGCCTCTTGATGAAAGTGAAAGAGGAGAGTGAAAAAGTTGGCTTAAAACTCAACATTCAGAAAATTAAGATCATGGCATCTGGTCCCATTAGTTCATGGCAAATAGATGGAGAAACAGTGGAAATAGTGGCAGACTTTAATTTTTTGGGCTCCAAAATCATTGCAGATGGTGACTGCTGCCATGAAATTAAAAGACACTTACTCCTTGGAAGAAAAGTTATGGCCAACCTAGACAGCACATTAAAAAGCAGGGACAATTATTTTGTTAACAAAGGTCCATCTAGTCAAGGCTATGGTTTTTCCAGTGGTCGTGTATGCGTTTAAGAGTTGGACTATAAAGAAAGCTGAGCATTAAAGAATTGATGCTTTTGAACTGTGGTGTTGGAGAAGACTCTTGAGAGTCCCTTGGACTGCAAGGAGATCCAACCAGTCCATCCTAAAGGAAATCAGTCCTGAATAGTAATTGGAAGGCCTGATGCTGAAGCTGAAACTCCAATACTTTGGCCACTTGATGTGAAGAGCTGACTCACTTGAAAAGACCCTGATACTGGGAAAGATTTAAGGCAGAAGAAGAAGGGGATGACAGAGGATGAGGTGGTTGGATGGCATCACTGGCTTGAGGGACATGAGTTTGAGTAGGCTCTGGGAATTGGTGATGGACAGGGAGGCCTGGTGTTCTGCAGTCCATGGGGTCGCAAAGAGTCACGACTGAGCCTAAACTGAACTGAACTGAAAGTTAGTTGAAAGTTAAGTTGCTCAGTCATGTCCGACTCTTTATGACCCCGTGGACTGTAGCCCACCAGGCTCCTCTGTCCATGGGATTCTCCAGGCAAGAATACTGGAATGGGTTGCCATTTCCTTCTCCAGGGTATCTTCCCAACTCAGGGTTCGAACTCAAGTCTCCCGCATTAGAGGAAGATGCTTTAACCTCTGAGCCAATTGAAGTAAAGCACTAAATCCATAACTTAGGGGTAAAATAACACATAAGATAACTAGGTAGGAAAAAGCTTCTCATTTGAAACCTTGATTTTCCTCTAATCAAAGAGTATATGATAGTCCTAGTTCTCCACTATCATATTTCCTATTAAAAGTAATGATCACATATATGCCTAAGAGTGCTCACCATGTATTGCAAACCTATTGTCCTTAGGAAAAATCAATTCTGGGGAAGAGGAAATAGATTAAAGATATATATATATATATATATATATATCTCAAAGTGACTACATGGAGAAAATATTGTTCTAGAACAAATAATACCAATAGGAATTAAGAGTTTCAAGCTCAACTATAATTATAATTATACTGCAGGAAAGCATCCATTATCCCCCTGGAAATTTAGGTGACATTGATCCTACTTATACCTCCTAGTATATAACCCGATGGCTCTGATTGGCTTGTTCTAATCTGCACATCTCAGTCTCCCTGTCCATAACAAATGAGCACATAACACAATCAGGCCAGTGAGAGTGTGGATTCCAGAAGAGAGTTTCTTTTCCTCTGAATAGTTTGGTGATTGAGATGTAAAGGCTGACACTGCTGCAGCCATTTTGCCACTAGGAGGGAGAGCCCAGATCCTCTCAAGATGAAGCTGACCAACTCTGAGTTCTTCCGTTTCCTCATCTTTAAAACAGATATGATAATAGCAGCTTTGTCTGGATTTGTTGTGAAACTAAATTGTTTAACTTACATAAGATGCTTAGAACAGGAAATACTCAATAAGTGATCGTTTTTATTAGCAGATAGAGTGTATTCCTCTACTTTAACAAGAAGCATCATTTCCCCTCTGTGAGCCCAGTATAACAGTTTTGGGGGCCTGAGCTGTCTGGTTAATTATATTTAACTCCTTAAACCAGTGGTACCCACACTTTTTGACACCAGGGGAGACAATTTTTCCATGGACCGGGGGGAAGGGGGATGGTTTCGGGATGATCCAAGCACATTACATTTATTGTACACTTTAATCTAATGCCATTGGTCATCTGACAGGAGGTATCAGTTCACGACCTGGAGGTTGGAGACCGCTGCTTGTTTTTTTCTTCTCTTAGGTGAGCTCTATACTTAAGTCATCTTTGCACAGAATTGGTTTTGCCAGTAGTCAATTGTCCATGTCAGCATTTAAATAATGAAACCTTAGGGACTGGTCTCGAAGTGCCATTTCTGGACTTCTAGTACCTGCAAAATCATCTGATCCTTCCTCTTGGACCCAAAGCTCTGTCCAGGTTTTGCAGAGAAGGAAGAGCTGTGATGCTATTCCCTGGCAGCGCCCACAGGCAGGATGTGTTTTCACATGGGAGCTGACCTGGGGCATTTGTTGAGCTTAGTTATGAGTTTGAGTTGATAAAGGCTGCCATATGCTTGTGTCTGGGAGACCAAAAACTGCGCATGCAGGGCCTTTTTACTGTTCTTGCTGTCCCAGTAACATTTTTTCCTCTACTATTCATGTTTATTTACTTATTATTTAAAGATAACAAAATGAGGAAAGAGAAAATAATGGTCAGCATCAATTGTAGAGGCTACAAATAATGAACATTTCTTTGAAAAACAGTGATCTCATTTTAGTAAAAAAAAAATTGTCATTTTTGGTTACATTGATGGGACAAAGATTTGAGATATTTATAGATATTCTTGTGGAACTTTGGGAGTGAGTGATAGGAACCATGTAGAGATACGTACTTTTAAAATGGAAAGGATCTAAAACAGGTTATCTGTGGATAGAGGAGTGGGTGGGCAGAGGGTGAGACTTCAAGGAGAATTTCCATTTTTCACTCTGTGGACATTTGCATGGTATGAATTTTATTTTGCAGTGATTTTATGCATTGCTTGCATAATTTTCAGAATTTACAATGTCAATAATTCCATTCAAGGGAAGGGTTGTGTTTTCTCCGACTACTTGTTCAGATCAGGTCATTGTAATCATTCCATGCGTTTGTACCTGAGTCACCTGATGATTCAAGTGAATTCAGATGATTAAACTTAGTGAAAATATTAGTCGCTCAGTCGTGTGCTACTCTTTGTGACCCCATGGACTGTAGCCCACCAGACCCCTCTGTCCATGGAATTACCTAGGTAAGAATATGGGATTGGATAACCATTTCTTTCTTTCTCCAGGATCTTCCCAAATCAGGGATCGAACCCAGGTCTCCTGCATTGCAGGTAAATTCTTTACTGTCTGAGCCACCAGGGAAGCCCAAACTTAAATATTGGATATAAAGCTAACTCCTTATTTATGTTTGCTATACTACATGGTTTAGGTTTCTCAAAGACCACCTTGCCTATTTCAATACTGTAGATACTTGGACTGTATTTACATCTGCATCGAACATTTTGCCTAAGAGGTTTGTTCTGAGATAAAACAGCATGTTGGCTCTCCTGCATACTGATGACTCGACTTTCACTACTTCCGGTTGAATGAAGATCACTCTGTGAAGGAACTTTGCAGCACCCTCATTCATGTTCATGGCAATTAGAACTTTCTGCTGCAATTGGATCTAGCAGCTCATGGAAAGCAGACTTTTCAAGCGAGGGCCCAGCCTTTCAGTTCATACGTGGGGAGAGTTTGGCCCAGATGCTCAGGGATTTCCAAGGTCCCTGATTACACTTGGGGGGCAGGATGGGGACTCAGAGCCAGTTCTTCTGGCTCCTTCTGCTTCCTGACACATGGTGAACTGAGAAGTCACCCAAAAGTCAGCCTGCTTGCTTCATTTGCATCCTGGACGCCAGAAACAAAGTTGAACCATATGGGCCTTGGGAAATCCAGAGAATAGGAAATGAAATTAGTGGCGTAGAATGTGGTGTAAATAAACAATAACGTGTTGGTTTAAACTGAGGACTATCTTACCTCTGTGTAGCAGTTTTTTTTTTTTCTGCTTATAATAATAATACATGTTCAGGACTTCCCTGGTGGTCCAGTGGCTAAGACTCCATGCTCCCAGTGAAGGGGACCCAGGTTTGATCCCTAGTCAGGGAACTAGATCTCGAATGCCACAACTAAAAGCCCACATGCCACAACTAAAGATCCTGCATGCTGCAGCTAAGACCAGGCACAACCAGGTTTAAAAAATTAATAATACATGCTCAATTTAGTACACTTTTGAAAGTATAAAGAAAAAAATCAAAATCACTCTTAACCACTTTGTCAAGAAATGTTCAAGATTAGTATTTTGGAATCACACACACATACATATGTATAATCCAGTTAGATCATATTGCATACATAATTTTCTCTCTGGGTGTTTTCATTGCATACTATATGATGAGCACTTTCCCATATCATTGCATGTTCTGCAACACTATGGTTTTTAAATGGCTAAAGAATATTCTCTGGTTGTTCCTTTTGGGTTTTGTTACTTGATGAACCATTAGAACAGGAAGATGTGGCATAAATCCTGGTATAGAATAAAAAGAAAAGGATGCTAAGGTTTGGTGCTATGATCTGATCTGGGGTGTCAGTGTGGAAGGATTGGTGATGGCAGCAGCTGAGAGCTGTCAGTCCTTTCCAAGCAGCAACATGAGGGTGTTTAGCGGCAGATGACAGTCAATTCAAAGACACATACTTAAGAGAATGTAATAGCTTCTTATTTTGTCCTCCTCTTCAGCATCCATTTGTAATGCTAAGCACCATTTAGGCCACAGACTGGTCAGCCCAGGTTCCCACAAGATAAAGTCCTCATCTTGGAAGTGTGTGTGCCTACCTGCTAAGTTAGTTGCTCAGTTGTATCCGATTCTTTGCGACCCCATGGACTGTAGCCTGCCAGGTTCCTCTGTGCATGGGATTCTCCAGGCAAGAATACTGGAATGGGTTGCCAGGGGGTCTTCCTCCTCCTGGATCCTCCTCCAGGGGATCTTCTTGACCTCTGGATCGAACTTTCCTCTCTTATGTCTGCCTGCATTGGCAGGCGAGTTCTTTATCATTAGCGCCACCTGGGAAGTGACTCAGATGCAAAAGGCGCCAATTATACAGCCCAACTGGTCACCCCTTGGACGATCAGCCTTTAGACTACATCTCTGCTCGTCACTCTCCCATCAAAAGGAGGGCAATTAAAAGAGGAATGGGTACAATTTCAAACAGTCTGTTTTGTTCCATGTCAATCAGTTCTGCTAAAAAGGTGTGTGAAGGGCTTGCCTTCCTTTGCTTTGTGTGTATTCCCTGTTGCCATGGGCAATTGGGAACCTGCAGAGTAGGAAGGACCCCCATAACCTGAGTGATGAAAGTCAAATCTGGCTTCAAGGCTGGTTTATCATTTGGGGCTGTGGAGTCTTACGTGATTCAAGAGAGAGCTTCTCTACTGAAAAGTCCTGGGAGAACGAGGCTGGGACAGCGGTGATACCCAGCCTAGCTCTAGTGCTCTGGATACAATAATGCTTTTCCTTCCCTCTTCCACTATTTCCCTAGATTTCTAGTATTAATTCTAATGAATTAAACAGAATTCAGATAGGGAGCACAGTACTTCAGGTGAGCAGAGAGTTTCTGTAATGATTCCAGGAACTCTTCTTAAGACTGATGGGTACTCACAAAGTACTGAGAGCAATCAAGATGCAGTGTCTTTTTCTTGCTTTGTGTTTTCATTGTGGGTTGGGTTGATGAAGAACCTGTTGCCAGCAGGGTACCATTTTCTCCTGTGCAGAAATGCCAAATTTGCAGCGCTTAGATGGGGGATGAGCTCGGAATGTGATTTCTTCCTTCCCCAGCAGTTTTCTGCCTGCCTGCATGAAATGCTAATGAACATCTCACACATGACGGAGCAATGAGACGTATTCTTATTTTACAATTTTTGGCAGATTCAACTTGACAGAGTCTAAGTCTTCATGTGACGGTGACAGGGCGCTTGTGGCAGACCTCTCTCCCACCTCCTTCAGACTTCTGCTCTGGATGGATATTCCCCTCCCCACACTGACCCCATGTGTTGTGTCTCTGACTTGAGGTAAGCCCTTAATTGCCATGGCATCTCTGCATCCTGTCGCTTCCCACCAAGCCTCTGTGTCCAAGTCTCCAGGGAGAGTCCAACTCCAGCCAAAGCAAGTCTTGAACTTCAATCTCAGGCCAACTCAGATACTTATTATAAGTTGTGGGTGAGTAGCATCAAGTCAGATTTTATTTATTTATTATTTTAACTATTTGGGGGTTGTGTGTGAGTGTGTGTTAATTGCTCAGTCGTATCTGACTCTTTACGACCCCATAGACTATAGCCCAACAAGCTCCTCTGTCCATGGAATTCTCCAGGCAAGAATATTGGAGTGGATAGCCATTCCCTTCTCCAAGAGATCTTCAAGACCTAGGGATCGAACCTGGGTCTCCTGTATTGCAGGTGGATTCTTTACCACTGAACCATCAAGGAAGCCCAGTTTGGGGGGGGATGAGGCACAAATAGGAGGAATTAACATGCTTATGGGCTACAGGTTAAATGCACTGATGATTTTATAACTTTACCATCAAATACATAGACTTGTGGGAGGACTGAAGTGAAAACTGAGCTTCCTTTTAGGACTCGGCTGATTGATGGTGCCAGTGGAAGCTTAGTTTGGGGGCCTGCCTTTGTGGAACTGGTTGCTCTGATAGTCTTGCCATATGTACAGGAGGGCCACCCTCAGACCATGAGTGACGGAAGTACACATGTGTTTGAGGCACGAAGGATGCAGTCTTGTTAACTGCAGGGACAAATAGGCTGCTTGGCGGGGAGTCTTATCTCAGCACTGACTGATGAGGAGCCCCAGCATATGACGTTGGGGTTCATCCTACTTCCTGCTTGCACTCCAAGGCTGCCTGTGGCAATTGGGCACAATTTCTTTCAACTGTAGAAGAATGAGAGAGACCAGAGAATGGACAGATTTTGTAAATACAATGAAACTTAGAAAGATCTGGGCCTGGGGATACATTATTCCCCAGCATGAATCCAGCTTGTTCAGGATCCCGATTCTGAGGTTTATTTCAGGCTCTGTGTTTTCTTATCTCTGTTCCACCTTTATGCTCTCCTCATTCATCTTCTCAGTGACCTCAGAAATTCTAGTGAATGACATTAAGGTTACCATCCAAAAGCCCATGGCTGCAAACTGTACCAGCTAGAAGGCCCTTTGATCAATAATATATCAAGGAAAGGATGTGTTTCCTCTTTTGTTCCTCTTAGTTATCTTTCATACAGAAAAGAAATTGAAAGATACCACAACTGGATAAACAACTTGGAAATACTCACCTGATCTCAGAGTAGCCTTGGGTAGTGAACTCACAATAATTATAAGTACTAAGAAAGACGAGTTGGAAAGGTCCTTTATCAGAGAGAGATTTAATAGTTAGAAAAAATGTAGTAAGTTAGCTTTTGTGGTTGGGATAGCAAAGGCCAAGAAAGTTTGATTGAACATAATGAAAGTGTGAAGAATATAGATTGGGTTGACATGCATGGGCTGGATTTAAGAACACCAGGCAGGAGACAGAAGTGGAAGCTTGTGAATCTATTGACTGCATCTCACAGAATCTATAGAACTATCCTCGCAGAAGAATAAGGATATAAAATATGAGCAGATTCAAAACAGGCTTAGACACATAACAATTAAAGGTTATAAAGGAAGTGATGAGTGCATGGAGGGTAACTTTCCACTGTTGTTTTTAATATTCTAAATATTATTTTGAACTAATTAAAAAACACACTCTTGTTAAAATAAGAATGTACATATATGTATAACTGAATTGCTTTGCAGTACAGCAGTAATTAGCACAACATTATAAATCATATTTTAATAAAAAAGAAAGCATATCTAATTTTATCTTTTATTATTAGAAACAAAATATATACTATTACACAAAAAAAAGATCATGGAAAATTTAAAAAACTGACCTGGAAACATAAAAAGGAAGAAGAAAAGATTAATCATAGTCTCAACTTACAGATTTTTACACATTTTAACATATTTGTTTTCACTTTTCCACACTATTTAAAAGTTACCTTACATAGTTGTGAGTTTGCAAATTTTTATTCTTCTTTTATATTTTTATTTAAGCCCAGAGTTTTTTTTGTCTCTAGGAAGTCTTTATTTTAAATAATTTTAAGATGCTGTTGACTATAGAACACATTATTCTACACACTACTATGAAAGGAGAAAGATGTTTTCAATTAAGCTATGACCGGATTCATGATCCGGTCATAGCCTTCAGGATCTCCTGAAACACATTTGTTACTTACACTAGCCTTTTGATGCTTTGACGTTTCTTTCATCTCTTCTAAGCATTTGGCAATTCTTTTGTCTAAGAGTTGCACTACTTAGCATGTAGGAGATGCTTCTTTTGCATATTCCCCAGAAAACAAAATGTAGCACCGTTTCATCTATTTAGGTTCCATAAAACACATGATTTTTTTTCCCTTTGGAACAAAATATGGAATAGTGACCATTTCTCCCATGGTGAATATTTGCTTCACCAATATAAAATTTACCTGCTGCGGTTCTGTTTACATGGTTACACAATAACTTTTCATCTCAATACTGAATCACTGTTACTTTTAAATGGCAGTGAAAGCAACATGTGTAGTACCAACAATGTCCATCATTCAATAGAAGTAATGACAAGATGAACATCTGTGACCAAGTTAATGCTTGCCTGCCAATGACAGCTCAGTTCAGTTCAGTCACTCAGTCGTGTCCAACTCTTTGCAGCCCCATGAATCGCAGCACACCAGGCCTCCCTGTCCATCACCAACTCCCGGAGTTCACTCAGACTCATGTCCATGGAGTCAGTGATGCCATCCAGTCATTTCATCATCTGTCATCCCCTTCTCCTCCTGCGCCCAATCCCTCCCAGCATCTTTGGAAGGAATGATGCTGAAGCTGAAACTCCAATGACAGCTACTTAGTGGCTATTGCATGGCTGATGGGGATAATAAGATGCCAGCTACTATAAAACATATTCCAATTTCAAAGATGTTAAAATGGAGAAAGGTGAGTCTTAGTATCAATGAATGCACCTGAATTTAATTGACCATTTTGTTATTCTGGGTCTTTTATTTATAAAAGACAAACTTTTCTGTTTTACTTTTAATACAAACTTTTCTTTGCATTTTTGATTATTTCTTTAGGACAGATTCCGAGAAGAGGAAATATTCAGTCAAAGGATGGACGTATTTTAAGGTTTTGACATACATTTCCAAATAGATTTACAGAAAAGTAGTTGTACTTATATAGTCTTATGAACAATGTTATTTCAGCTTCAAAAACTTGGCTTTATGGAGGAAAGCTGTGAGAGGTAGCCTGCAGGGTGACACCAAAGATTCAGAATGATGACATGTGGCTTTGAGACTCCATCTTACAAGATTGTACCTCCCACCTGCTCTTTTGGACCACATGTTCTTTAGATGACTGTGATATCTGGCAAAGAAAACCACCATGAGATTTTCTGGATTCCATGAAGAAAGAAAAATGTTTTACATTAAATCCAGGTCAGTATCACATAATATTGAATCCTTCTATCAACATGAATTATCTTATATATTGAATTATCTTATATATTTAATCATTTAAAATAAGGCAAAAAAATTCCTTTTGATGCAACTATTTCCATTTTTCTTGAGCTGATATGTCTGATCTTTGTGACTTTGGGACTTTGCCTTGCAGATGCTTAATGTGGGTGGGATCCAAAAGCATGTCAAACGGAATATTGCTAGATGTTAATTAAGAGCTCAAGAGAAAACAAGAGGGTCATATATCTTTGCATTATGGATGAAGGTCATAGTAGCAATTGGACAGAATTCAATTCAAGAAAGACTTATTGAGTTAACTCGGCATGCACCAGCTAGTGTTACAAAGTGGTCACTAAAACTGCTGATCTTCCTGCCCTGGTCGAGCTTATAATCAAGGGGCAACATCACTTATCCCAACTTTCCTGAAGTGAACATTCATCTTCTGTTATAAAATGTAAGTATTTGAGGTGTTTGAAGGAGGCTGAAGCTAGGAGTGGACTGTAAAATGTCTTAACTGGGTGAAAGAGTTTTTCTTATACAGTATACAGTTCTTTGTTGTTTAGTCACTCAGTCGTGTCCAACTCTTTGTGATCCTATGGATGGTAATCCACCAGGTTCCTCCTTTCCATGACATTTTGCAGGCAAGAATGCTGGAGCAGGTTGCCATTTCCTTCTCCAGGGTAGTCTTTCTGACCCAGGGATTGAACCCGTATCTTTTGCATTGGCAGGTGGATTCTTTACCACTGAGCCACCAGGGAAGCCTCATACGGTTCTTAGAGTTCATTAACTGACTCAGTTTATTCACTACCTTGTTTTTTGGTTTTCTTTCCTTCCTTTTTTTTTTTTTTTAAGTTCTATGGTATGTCGAGCACTGTTGATTAGAAACTCTTTGTCAGTTTCCATGATGTCCAGCTGAATGTGTCACCAATATGATTTCCTATAATTCTGAGAGTCAAACAGAATCCATCTTCTTTGGGTTATCCCAGGACCCCCAAAGGTCCATGTCTTCTTCCAAGGATAGAAACACTGCCTGTGTTTGTGTCTTGCTCTTCTCTGGTGCCTTCTCTCTGTATGTCATCCTGGGCACCCTCAGAGGTGGCGTGATATTATGGAAAATTACAGGAATTTGGAATTACAAGAACTAGATTGAAATTTGTTTCTTCTACTTAGCTGTGTGTGATCTTAGGAAAATCACTTAATTTTTCTATTCTCACCTTTCTCATCATTTTCACAGCCACTTTAAGATTTAGATATTATACCCAACAACAAACTGGTTCCAAATTGGGAACGGAGTATGTGAAGGCTGCATATTGTCACCCTGCTTATTTAACTTATATGCAAAGTAAATCATGAGAAATACTGGGCTGGATGAAACACAAGCTGGAATCAAGATTGCTGGGGGAAATATTGGTAACCTCAGATATGCAGATGACACCACCCTTATGGCAGAAAGGAAAGGAGAACTAAAGAGTCTCTTGATGAAAGTGAAAGGAGAGTGAAAAAGTCGGCTTAAAACTCAACATTCAGAAAACGAAGATCATGGCATCTGATCCCATCACTTCATGGCAAATAGATGGGGAAACAATGGAAACAGTGAGAGACTTTATTTTGGGGGGGCTCCAAAATCACTGCAGATGGTGACTGCAGCCATGAAATTGGAAGATGCTTGCTCCTTGGAAGGAAAGCTATGACCAACCTAGATAGCATATTAAAAAGCAAAGGTCTGTCTAGTCAAAGCTATGGTTTTTCCAGTAGTCATGTATGGATGTGAGAGTTGAACCATAAAGAAAGCCGAACACTGAAGAACTGATGCTTTTGAAATGTGGTGTTGGAGAAGGCTCTTGAGAGTCCCTTGGACTGCAAGAAGATCCAACCAGTCTATCTGAAAGGAAATCAGTCCTGAATATTCATTGGAAGGACTGATGCTGAAGCTGAAACTCCAATACTGTGGCCACCTGATGCGAAGAACTGACTCACTAGAAAAGACCCTGATGTTGGGAAAGATTGAAGGTGGGAGGAGAAGGGGACCACAGAGGATGAGGTGGTTGGATGGCATCACTGACTCGATGGACATGAGTTTGAGTAGCTCCAGGATTTGGTGATGGACAGGGAAGCCTGGCATGTTGCAGTCCATGGGGTCACAAAGAGTCATGACTGAGCAACTGAACGGAACTGATACCCATTTTACACTTGAGAAAACAGAAGTTCTGTTAGGTTAGCTAATTTTCCCAAGATCTAGGTTTCGAATATATGGAGCTTGACTTTAGTGTCCATACTTAAGGACTCCTTTATGTCAGTCATTAAGAGCTGAACACGGTATTTGTTCATAGGAAATCCACAATAAAATATAGTTATAGTTATGGTTGTCATGGCTCAGATCCAAGATAATCAGTGCCTATTAAAGCTAAGTAGCTTCAGTTGTGTTCAACTCTTTGCGACTCCACGGACTGTAGCCCACCAAGCTCCTCTGTCTATGGAATTCTCCAAGAAAGAATATTGGAGTAGGTTGCTGTGGCCTCGTCTAGGGCACCTTCCCAACCCTGGGATGGAACCTGCATCTAAGTCTCCTGCATTGGCAGGCAGGTTCTTTACCACTAGCGCCATCTGGGAAGCCCAAGATAATAGTAGTATTTACTAAAAGTAGAAGCAAAATCTCCTTGACCTGTGGTAGAGTTAGTTTGGCATAGAGAATCATTCTCATTCAACCTCTGACCCCACCCACATGTAAGGCTAACCTTGATTAGAGTGGTAAATGTCATCTGTAATTGAAAGATCTAATTTTTATAATTCTACTTCTGCTGTAAAGAAAAATTACACTTTTGACATTTTAAGTTAATCCTCCAGATAGTCCTGGATTGACATATGTGGTATGAGGGGCTTTAAACCAAGAGCTGAAATATAGAGATGAATTCTTAATCAATGAGTTATGGGTCTGGATAAAAGGTTAAAGTTAAATAAAATATCTGCAACTGGTGCTGTTTTGAGGGGTTGAAATTGTTCCTTTTCTACATGCATTTTTAAAAATAGGGGAAAATCTATATAGATTTTCATATATGGCAACACAAGCAAAATTTTTGGCTAATGATGTACTCTTATCTTTTTGGTTCAGCATGGAGAAATGCAATCTACTTTCCTTATCATTTTCTCCCTAACATATTAGCATTTCTGAGGTTAATCATCTGTGACATCTTCTCAAACTGCTCTTGTTTTACACTCACAGGTTTCATTTATTTTTTTATCCACCGTAGAGAGATATTGTTCTCATCTTTTTTGGTTGCATTTAGGTATGGGATTGTTGTTTAAACATTATGTTTCAGGATCTTTCCCCTTCTTTCCCATTCCATTATTTTTTTAAGCTGTCTGTTGCATCTGAAATAATCTCTAAGTTTGGGGAGAGGATTAAAAAACTATAGCAAAAGGTACAGCAAAAACTATTACAATTATTTTTCCTTCTATGAAACAGGATAAAATCTCATTTTTCTATATAATTGTGACCCCAAATCATCTGATTTGAGTAGACAAACAGGGCAGAGACTTGATCATGAGCATATCCATCCTCACAAATCCTTGGAGGGAGGGTGAAACCCTTGGGATATGACCACCAAAACGTGGGTTCTGCTTCATTTTCCACAGAACTGTGAAAATTCAATTCAGAAATGTTTATCAATGGAGCCGTTTTTAAAAAGTTTTTTTCAAACCCACACCAAGTAAAAATAAACTTATGCAGAAGCTGCTGGCAACACCTGATTGTGGCTTTGCAGATTTGCACCAGCATCGTAATAAGATTCCAAAGCATGGAAGGAAATGGAAAATGAAATCTAAATGAAAATACTTCTGTTTTTGAAGGAAGTGAAGAAGAAAACACATAGCTTCACACTGACATAATCACTTATAAACATGCAGGAAAATCACTTTTGTTTCTAGAGTATATGTCAATTCTTTTGAGCTGAGAAAACTCAGACTTCAGGCCTGGGACCTAACTGGAATTATTTATTGTTAATGATTTAGAGTTTTATTTATTCATTTTTCAGAGTTCATTACTTTTCAAGGTCAAGTAACAATAGAATGAAACTAACAAACTATTGTAAACCAACTACATTTCAACAAAAAATAACAATAGTTAAAAACCTTTTTCTTTCATTTTACTCCACTGTCAATGACACTGTACTATGGATGTTTTCAAAAAGAAGGAAGTAAATTTGAAAGTTTAAGACATCTTACTTATGGCTCAGCAGAAAGAATCTGCCTGTGGTGCAGGAGATGCAGAAGATACAGGTTCAATCCCTGGGTCGGGAAGATCCCCTGGAGAAGAGCATGGCAACCCACTCCAGTATTCTTGCCTGGAGAATCCCATAGACAGAGGAGTCTGGTGGGCTACCACCAGGGTGGCAGAGAATCGGACACAACTGAGAGATTGAGCATGCACACACTCATCTGGAAGGGTCTATTCCACCATCATCCTTTATATATATATTTTCTAAATAAATTTAGACAATTGAACAAACCTGAAATATTTTGTTTGGAAGGCATCAGGAAACTCTAAGGTTGGGACTCTTAGTGTGTATTTATTGAAAATTGTAAGAGCCAAGAATGGGAGAGTCAGTTTTAGGATCCTAAAAATATATAATTAAACCAATCTGCTTGCTTTCATAAAAGTGACTGAAGACTAACAGAATCCAGTTTTATCTCTAGTGTGATGCTGTTTGTGACAGACAATGCATATGATATAGAAGCTAACCTGCCTCATTAAAAAAAATGTAATAAAGTTTTCTGTTTCTGCCACTGAATCACAATCCTTTCAAACCCTTCTCACCAGTGCATTTATTCCTCCTAGAGAGCTCTATCAGGAACCCCCTATAATCAGTGTGTGTAGAAAGGCGTGAAAGTCCTGTGGAGTTATTAATGATGGAGGAGAGGCAAGATTAACTTCTTAAAAACTGAAAGACTCTTGGAACGTGTCCTTTTATTTTACCCAGGTATGAGGGTCTGGAAAATGTCTTATTTAAACATACATAGGTATTGTTATGGGCTCTTAAATCTTTGTCTTATACTGTGGTTTCCTCCCATATGTTTATTGTCAGCTAACAGTGGAGAACTGATGAGCTGAGTGGAAATGCATTTTAAAGCTGCAGTTCTTCCTTTCTGTCAACTGTTTCTTTTGTTTAACTCAAACTTCTTCTAAAAAAAGAATATGATTTATTTGCATATTTTTTGTTCCCCGGCCAGTTAAGGGTAAGCTTTTGCATGAAAGGCGGTTTTGTTAGATACAGTTTCTTTCATTGTGATTAGAACGGATGTGACAGGAACATGCTGTGTTTTGGGAAGATAACTCTGGCCGCAGTGAGGGAAATAAGGTGAGACTGGAACCAGGGAGACCAGATTGATGCGTAGTAGGAATGGTGTGGAGAAGAGGGAACAGAATTCAAGGATATTCTAGAAAGCAGATTTATTAGAAGAGAAATTTACTGAAGGGGAAAGAGGATTTATTATGACTCAAAATGCCTTCCTTGGGTGATGGCATTAATAAATAGCATTGATGGAGATAGGGACTGTAGAGGAAAGATGCTGCTGTGACCTTCTGAGATTGAGCTGCCCTTGGTACCTGCATGCGGTTCAGCTAGGAGTTGAGCTCAAAAGAGAAGTCTGTATTGGAGATTCAGAATTGGTGGTCTTCATCCATGTGACAGTTGGGAGGGGAGTGTGGGGTTTGATAAGACAAAGGGAAGGAAAATGAGAAAACTCAAACATACAAGGGTAGGTAGAGAAGAGGAGGCTGTGAAGGAGTGTCAGAGAAAGGAGGCAAAGATGCTTGAGTCTCCTTACCATCACGTGAAGAATGCTTGAATGAATGGCCATAATTGGTGTTAGGGACCAAGGCTGGACTGGTGTGGCTTTTAGTCTTTTATTTTTATTTATTTATTTTTTTATAATTTATGGCTTTATTTAACCAAGTACAGATGCAATCTCATAATTTGAAAGGTATTTACAGTGTGAGGATATCATCTTCAACCCCTCCACCTATTCTTCTGAACACCTTGAAGTTGGTAGTCATGTGAATTCAACTACCTGATGTACTGAGTAAGGGAGGGGCATCAATTCTCATCTATATATTTAATACAGACAGGCTCAAGTTATTTCTTATGTTTTTGATAAATAGAAAT
The DNA here is from genome assembly GCF_014754425.2 of Oryx dammah. Taxonomy (NCBI): domain Eukaryota; kingdom Metazoa; phylum Chordata; class Mammalia; order Artiodactyla; family Bovidae; genus Oryx; species Oryx dammah. Next base: position 51,786,663 of record NW_024070208.1, on the reverse strand, counting down.
GCTAGATTATGTTTTTCCACCTCAATATATTATCCTCTGGACTGGGGATATAAACCCTAGGGTTAGGAGACCTTATTTATTGTCATCCAGTGTGTACACATGCACATGTGAAACAGTCAAGGGATAAACTAATTCTTACTAAATGCAAAGCTCGTTGTGATTATCTATGTACTATTCGGTTGACCAAAATGTTCATTTGAGTTTTTTTGTTTTGTTTTGTTTCTTTTAGTCTTTTAAAGAGGGACTAGATTTAGTCCGTGTTGCTCCTCCCGAGGGCACTGAGGAACTTATGGAAGTCAGTTCTGTTTATGTTAATGCAAGGACTTTCAAAGAATAGAAACGTACGACATGGAATGGAACTACCTCAAAGCATCTTTAGTTGCCTCCCCATTAAAGAGCCTTACTGCCCATCAATGAAGAAGTAAGTCCTGATTTGAGGGGGCCGGGTGGGGACACTTGATGACTTCTAAGATTCTCTGAAGTCTAAGAGTCAATAAAAAGTCTTTAAAAAGTCATACTTAAAGAAAAAAAAAGATCTGTTGTTGTTTGTAGTTTATTTATAACTTGTTCTTATGAAGACACGTTATGTGAGCAATGCTTTCTGGTGATACACTGGGTAACTATAATGAAATCATGACACTGTTTTCCTGATTGGCTATAAAAATAATGTAGTTTAGTTCTGGGGCTTAACCCTTCATGTGAAAAAGTCATACTTTTTTTCTGTTTTGTTGAAGAAGGTGTTCTGCAAGATTTACGCTCAATTTTAAGGGGACAGTATAATGCTATAGTGACAAAGCAAACACACACATGCACAGTGAAAAGAAATTGCGTTTCTCCTTCATGTTCTCCCCAAATCATGATATCTTAGTCCCTTTGCATGTATGCTAAGTCACTTCAGTCATGTCTAACTCTGTGTGACTGTGGCCTGCCAGGGTCCTCTGTCCATGGGATTCTCCAGGCAAGAATACTGGAGTGGGTTGCCATGCCCTCCTCCAGGGAATCTTCCCAACCCAGGGATCAAACCCATGTCTCTTACCTCTACCTGCATTGGCCGGCGGGTTCTTTACCACTAGCGCTACGTGGGCTACCCTTTGTATAATATTCAGTCTTAAAGTGAAGTCACTCAGTCGTGTCCAACTCTGCGACCCCATGGACTGTAGCCTACCAGGCTCCTCCGTCCATGGGATTTTCCAGGTAAGACTACTGGAGTGGGCTGCCGTTTCCTTCTCCAGAGGATCTTTCCGACCCAGGGATCAAACCCTGGTCTCCTGCATTGCAGACAGACGCTTTACTGTCTGAGCCAGCAGGGAAACCCATTCAGGCTTAGAAATTACATAAATTAACCATTTTGAGGGGAGATCAGGCAAATTGTTTTGCATTGTTATCCTACTTGTATTTGAAAATAAGGAAGTATGTGTATAGAGTTTTGTAGTCTGATAGTCAAGTGTTTAATACTAGTTTCCAGCAAAGATATGATCTTTCATAATACAGATTTGCCACTGTGCTGATTCTACATCAGAATCTGAACAAATCCTAGGTTCACTCTACTGTGGCACCATAATGCTGTATCTGATGTACCAAAGAAGACTCAGAAACATATTGTTCATAGGGAATCCTTGAGAGTGCATTAAATGAAAATAACCCATAATAACCAATGATTTGGTCCTATTAAGCCAGGCGAATGTGGCAGGGTTGGGAAGAATTTTGTGTGTTTTTTAGAAACATATCTCTGATGGAACATGTAGATTGAAGTTAGCGTGTTGGGATAAAAACTAGGAAAGGACTTGAATGGAATTCTGGTTGTTCATATAATTTCTCCTGCTCAGTCACATAGACTTTATTATCCCAAATTACAATTTGCATCATTCAAATGCAAATGAACGTTCAAAGCTCTGTGTGGGCTTCATGTAATTTCTTTCTGGGCAAGTGCTGCTCACTGTTTTACTTATTTGAAAGAATTCAGTGATGCAACTGATTCCAAGAGAAATAAAAATGTGAATTTGAAAGTGTTCTTCCTATTGGAGGGGATGATATAATCATATCAAATTCACATCTGGTTTTATTTTGCTGTCTCTCTCTTGGCTTCCCTAAGTAATATATTGTATCTCTTTACCTGACTATCCTTTGTTTCCCAGAGCTTGAATCTTCCCAGAATTATGATTCCACTTAAATATTGACTATAAAAGTAAGGGACAGAGAAGAAAATTTTGAAAAGCAAAATAAGCTATGTTATTATGGATATGTGGAAACTCGTTCAAAGGTAACACTTCATTTTTGGCTTTTATGAACCAATCTCACAGTCAACCAAACTGCTCATAATGCAGGACACTTCATAAGTCACCAAAGCTGCCTTGGAAGTTTATTTTAACATCTTTTGTTCTTGAATGTAAGAAGATATTCACACAACTTTAATCCTCTCCAGCTGTTCATTGGTAAAGACCTTAACATGAGGCTTATAGGAAGAAAATCGTGCTTGATTTAAATTCTAAAAGCAGCTCTACAAAACGTCTGATTCTCTTTAGCCTCTACTCTCAGAAGATGTATCAGTATCTTTTCCCCTCAGCCCCATGACACTTGTCGTGCTTCTCAAAGCTTTTCAGTGGTATTTCTGTGGTCACTGGTTCAGGTCACTCAGTGAAAAACTAACTGGTGTGATCTTCTCTTCAGATCTTTTTCCGACCAGCTTGTTCCAGTGGAGAACATGGGTTGGTTCTGAAGGGGTCCTCTGGAGAGCTGACCACACAGGATGTTTCATGGTGAAAAAGGCGCATGGGACAAATTAGCTTGGGAAATTAATTTAGAGCTTATAAATGAAGTAGCATGTTAAAGGGGCTTCCCGGGTGGTGCCCGTGGTAAAGAATCTGCCTGCCAATGCAGGAGACGTAAGAGACAGTTTCGATCCCTGGGTTGCCACGATCCCCTGGAGAAGGGCACGGCAACCTACTCCAGTATTCTTGCCTAGAGAATCCCATGGACAGGGAAGCATAGTGGGCTACGGTCCATAGGGTCACAGAGTCAGACATGACGAAAACAACTTAGCACGCACACATACATTAAAGTGTCTAAGATATTCTGCAGTAAAGAATTTCTACTTAACTCTGTTTAACCCAGTCGTAGATCACAGTTTTTAAGAGCACCACTCTGAACACAGGTAGACTTGTAATGAAATCTCAGGCTCACCATTAGCCCTGAGACTTGGGCAAGTTTCTTCCCTGTACAGTGGGAAAACGAGTCCCAGCTTAGGCTGTTGTGTGTGTGGGGGAATATATATATATATATATATACAAGGAACTACTCTTCTAAGAAAACATGATGAGAAATGCTGATCTAATAGCTTGATATGTGTAGCAATACTTTTAAAGAACTGAGAGGGTCCGGTACCCTTATATCATGAGAATTCTCTATTAAGTTGGCTGATACTTCTGTCCTGGCGTTGTATTCAGAGACAAATATATATAGAATTTTGGGTAGATAATGTGAAATTGACTTTGAAATATAACACACAAAGGTTGTTATAAACAAGGCCTGTTTTCTGTCTGGAATATCAAAAGCTAAATTCTAAGACCTAAACGTCCAGAAAGAAGCACCAGGAGGGTGAGAGAGAAAGAAGGGAAATTTGTTTCCTAGTGTAGAGAAGAAATTAATGGAGAAATGAATGTGAACACCTGCGGGAGCAGGAGTGGAGCCAAGTCATCTTTTAGAAGAGAGATGAGGGTGTAACAAGGCTGATTATTAATTAGGTTCTAGTAGGTAATTGGCTTTTAAGCCCAGGTGAAATGTAAGAAAGGTCTGTTTCACTCCAGTAACTGCTCTTTTTAGTTTTCTTCTTTCCCTTTGAGGTACCCCCTGGCTGGATGGCATCACCAACTCGATGGACGTGAGTCTGAGTGAACTCTGGGAGTTGATGATGGACAGGGAGGCCTGGCATGCTGCAATTCATGGGATCACAGAGTTGGACATGACTGAGTGACTGAACTGAACTGAACTGAACTGAATTGCCCTTTTTTTCATTCCTCCCCACCTGAGGCACCTTGCTCCATGAGATAAAACTGTATGGAAGCCTGATCTTTGTTAGCTAAACTTATGAAAGGATCGGGTCATTAATTTATGTGGAAGTATAAAGCAGGGTTATTCAACCTCCTCACTAGTGACATTTTGGACTGGATAATTCTCTATTGTGGATGGGGGTGGGGTGCTGTCCTCTGCATTCTAGGACCTTTAACCAAATCTCTGGTCTCTACCCACCAAAGGCCAACAGCCCCCTTCACCCCAGCTGTGACACCAACACTTTCTGTAGATATTGCCAAATGATTCCTGGAGGGTGATAGCCCTCTTTCCCCTCACTGTAAACCATCGAGTACAAAGTCTGTATCATTCTCTGACTTAGGTTTCCTTTCTTTCATGTATAATTTCTTACTTACCCAAGACAGAACTTTGAAAAGAAATTTCATTTATAAAACACAGGTCAGGGAAGAATGGTTTTGTACAATCACATGTAAGAGGTGAATGTCTCAGTTCCTTAAACCAAATAGTCCATATCTGTTACAGTGAACAAACTTTCCTCCTTAGCTGATGGTTTGAGACAGGTTTGAGGCTTTGTCCACATCTGTGTCTTAAATGTGAAGCCTAATTCCTGCCCTTCACTCCTGATAGTTTTAATGACTGAGCATTTAACAATGGGTCTCCCATAGTCTATCTGACTTGGTCATGGATAAAGCAAAATAGCAAAACAGATCGACTGCTCATTCTTTGTCCTTTGGTGACTGAATTAGGTTTATTGTTCAACAAAACCTATTGCAGGACAGCACTTCCAGCAAAGACAAGAAATAAATTCCAAATTGGGGATATTTTTTTAAATACACATGTGACAACAGATCCTAAAGCAGAGGCTGAAGTCCAGAGACTGCTGTTTTTTCCCTTAATTTGCATGTGGCTTTTGGGGTCTGGTCTTTCACGTACCTGTTTCCCTTTCTCCCTCCTCCACTGCAGCTCTTCTCTGTGAACTTTTTGTTTAACAAAGAGGAACACATACTGTGCAATGAAAACATGGGCTGAAAATCATCTCAGCTATAAAATGTAGCTGTGTGGAGCCTGGTAATTGGGTTGCGTTTCTGAAAACAAGAAGGACAGCCAGCATCTGAATGTGTCAGTTAATTGGTCCACAGGGAGAGAGACCCTGGGAGTGTCCAAAGGAATGTTTTTTAAAACTTTTTATGGTTCTATTTTTTTCCAGGGGACTCGCAGTTTTCCCTTGCTAATCGTTTACCACAAATAACTTCATTTTGTGTGATGAAATTCCATTGGTATCACAGAATTCAGAGCTCTGACACAGGGAGACCCTTTCAAAGGCTTGAATGCTTGGCAGGCAGAAATATGCGTGCTTTGTAGATTCAGTGCAAAGTGACTGGGAACATTTCTTTATGGCCACAGAGTGGTTTGGGACACTGGCTACAATGTTATCTGTGAAACCCAGGCTGGGAGCAATGTGAAATCCTTGCTTTGGTCACAGAGCAAAAAGTTAATTTATTTTGGATATTTTAAATGTGTGTGGAATTCTCATTGCTTCATGAAATCCATGGGATATATGCTATATAAATGTGTAGATTTGGAGTAAAAATAGTCAATGCAGTGAGCAACCTGATATGTGTGTCAATAATTTGTTCTCTGGGTGGTCCAGTGGTTCAGAATCTGCCCTGCAATGGAGGGGACACGGGTTCGATCCCTGGTCATGGAACTAAGATCCCACATGCCTCTGGGCAACTAAGAGCCTGCACAATCTAGAACCTGACTGCTTCAACAAGAGAAGCCTGCGCGCAGCAATTAGAGAAGATTTGCATGATGTAGTGAAGACCCAGCGCAGCCAGAAAAAAAAGAATTGTTCTCTACAGTCAGGTATCAAGGAACATTTTTTTGTTCTATAAAGTTGGAGGATGTGTATTCCCTGTATTGAGATAAGAGGAAGGTTTAATCTTTCCTTTTTTGCCAAACCTGAGAGAATGTATTACATTATATATAAATTTGCACTCCTCTCTTTTAATTAGTAAATGTCAATCCTGAGATCCAGAAGCGTGATTCCAGAGATGTTGGGAGCTTACATTTCAGAAACAAAAGGAGATTCTAGGAAAGCTCAAAGTTGAGGTGAGCTGCACCAATGGCTGATGTCCACTTCTTTAGAGCATAGTCAATGTTGCTGTCCTCTCCTGTGGGTTAGGGTCTGATATCTTGAGCACCCAGCACCGCAGGGTCACAGGGTAGTCAATAAATGCCGACTGAACTAATTAATACTAGTCGTCTCCTTCATGGCATTTCTTCCTGACTGACAGCTTGAGAGAAGGGGTGGACAATGATGGGGAGGTGTGGTGGGTCAGAATGGAGCATAAAGAAGATGCTTTGCCTGACAGTAATAGAAACCCCGTTTAAAGTAGCTAAACCTAAAGGGATTTAAATGGAGTTTCTATTACTTTCATGCAAAGAATCAATCCATTTATATACATTTAAATTTATGATCCACTTATGTACATTTAAGTAATAAATATTTATTAAACATTGAGGGGTCTCACTAACCCAGGAAGAGGAATTCAGTCAAGACTCAGGAACTAACCAGAAACAGGGAATCAAAGACCACCAGAGCTTTCTCCCCAGTCCTCGACTGTGCCTTTTTCTGTTCAACTGCTCCTCTTTTGTCTACTGGAACTTTAACCCTCACTGCCTCTATTTTATCCATAACAAGACACATGGCAGACATCGAGACACCAGCATCCAAAGTGTTAGTTATCTATTTATTAGTTGTTTGGCTGCTTCGGGGCTTAGTTGTGGCATGCTAGATTTTCTTTGCAATACGTGGGATCTTTGTTGCAATGGGTGGGCTCTCTAGTTGTGGTGACTACAGCAACTTAGTTGCTCCTTGCAAGTGACATCTTAGTTCCCCCACCAGGGATCAAACCTGTGTCCCCTGTGTTGGAAGGTAGATCCTTAACTACTGGAACACCAGGGAAGTCCCTAAACTTTTTTCTTTCCTGATTCAAATCTTTGGGCATTGAGTCTAAAAATTCTAGAGCAGGATCTCATTGGCCTGGTTTGGATTAGAGAGTTTTTCCTGCTCCATTGACCAGGATCAGTGGTGGGATGTCAGTCTATCAAAAGGGCTCAGGCATTAAGCAGGGACAGGGAGAGGAACATCTCCTAGAAGGAAGATCGTGGAGTGTCCACTGGTTTCAATGATCCAAATCATAAGTGAATGAAGAGGAAGAAAAAAAATCAGTGGCACGGAGGTCTACTATTTTATATACTATATGATTATATGATATATTGTTATGGGCTAAATTGTGTCCCCCTGCTGCAAACTCATATGTTGAAGTCCCAACCCCCAGTACCTCAGCATGCACCTGTGTTTAGAGATAGAGTTTTGAAGAGATAATTAAGTTAAAATGAGGTTCGTGGTGTTGGCCATAGTCCCTTGTGATTAGCCTTATAGAAAAAAGAACATCTGAAGATAGATACATCCAGAAGGAAGACCATGTGAAGACGTGTGAAGAGGCATCTGTCTATAAGCCAAGAAGAGAGGCCTCAGAAGAAGCCAACCCTGTGACACCTTGATCTTGGCTTCTAGGCTGCAGACTTGTGAGCAGATAGAAAGTGAAAGTGTTAGTTGTTCAGTCATGTCTGATTCTTTGTGACCCCATGGACTGTAGCCCACCAGGCTCCTCTGTCCATGGGATTCTCCAGGCAAGAATACTGCAGTGGGTTGTCATTTCCTACTCCAGGGGATCTTCCCAACCCAGGGATCGAATCCAAATTTCCTGCATTGCAGGCAGATTCTTCACCACCTGAGGCACCAGGGAAGCCCCTATGAGCAGATAAGTTTCTGTTATTTAAGCCACACAGTCTGTGGTATTTTGTCATGGCAGCCCTAGCAAACTCATACACATAATACTTTTCATTATGACTAGTGCTAGCGTGGCGATTTAAATAATATTTTCTATGACTAGACCTCCTGGGTTCAGATTCTGGCCTTACTAGTTATGAGTTTATAAGACCTTGGATACTTCTGACTCCACCGAGATAGAGTAGTCCCGTTCCTCCAAGGTTTCCCCCTTTACAACTGAACAGACCTGATACAACAAACAAGCAAAGGAAATCCGTGAAAGGTGAAAGAATGTGCTGCCTGAGACCGCGGGACCTTGAGGAATGACACACTGATGAGTTCCTGGGTTACCTTGTGTGTGTGCATGCTAAGTCGCTCAGTTGTGTCCGACCCTTTGCAACCCCAAGAACTGTAGCCCACCAGACTCCTCTGTCCATGGGATTCTCCAGGTAAGAATACTGGGGTGGCTTGCCATGTCCTCCTCCAGGGGATCTTCTCAACCCAGGGATCGAACACACATCTCCTGTGGCTCCTGCGTTGCAGGCAGATTCTTTACCACTGAGCCACTGGGGATGCCCCTGGGTTACCTTATTATATATTTATTTTGAACAGGCACCGCAGAAGCCTCCAACCCAGAACCACCAATAGGCACAGATATAAAAAGCTCCAAGGAAAGCCTGTTCTTCCTGGGCAAAGGACCAAGAACATTTGAAAACATCTCCCCTACTGTAGTCAAACACCAGCTGAAAGATGCCTCCTCTATCCTCCACCCCCTTGCTGGGTGGAAGCAGGCAGGCAGCCTGTTCCCTTAACTCCATAGGGTGGTATGAGCAGGGCTGAGCTGGAAGCTGACCTTCTGTCCCATGCATGATAGAAGCAGACCCCCCATTCTTCCTCTGAGTGCTGTCATCAGAACCAGATGGGCAGCTCATCTTTCATTCCCTGTCTAGTGGAACCAGTTCTGCTGGGGTAGTGTCAGAGGCGTCCAGTGCTGACTCGAGGCTTCATCGTCACTCAGCAGCAATGAAATTTAAGGAGATGGTACATGCCAGGACTAGTCAGTACTCTGCTCTCCCCTGGGCTCAGTGGGGAACTTAGCCTCCGTCCCATCCAATAGCAACAAGATAGAAATAGGAGGTTGGAGGTGGGCTTCTGACACTCCATCCCTCTCCCTCCCCTCTCCTGGTGGCAGCAGAGCCCAGCAGGGTGGGAGTTGGTACCCGTCTCATCAAGAAAGTGTCAATAGGGCAGGAGGGGGAGATGACTAGGAACCCACTCTATAATGAGGAGGGGTGAATCAGTGCTGGTATTGGCAGGGCCTGGAGGGAACTTAAATATATACACCCTTACACTAAAAAGCTCAAAGGAAACTGTCACCAGGGGGACTGTCTGCTTAAAACAAGATACAGTAGGATCCAGTGTCTCATAGTACAATATCCAAAATGCTCAGAGTACAATAGAAAGTCACTTGTCATACTAAGAACCGGAGAAATAAAATATAAATTTGAAAAGACAATCAGCAGATGTAATACTGAGATGAATCGGATATTGAAATGATCTGCCAACAATTTTAAAGCAGCATCAGGAAACTGTTTCCCAAGGAATTACAAATTCTCTTGAGCAAGTGAAAAAATTAGGAAATTTCAGGAAATGAAATAGACATTATTTTTAAAAGAAACCAAAAGGAAATTATAGAACTAAAAAGTACAATGACTAATGTAAAAATTCATTATTGTTGTTGTTCAGTTGCTAAGTCATGTCTGATTCCTTGTGACCCCATGAACTGCAGCACTCATTGGATGGGCTCAATAGTAAAGTGGAGGAGACGGGATAAAATCTGTGAATTTGAGAACAGATCAATGCTATGTAATCAGTATGAATAACAGAGAGCATAGAAAATAAAAAGACTTTGGATGAGTTACCCAAACTGTTTGGATTTCACTTTCTTCCCTGATGGCTTAGTGGGTAAAGAATCTGCCTGCAGTGAAGGAGATACAGAAGATGGAGATTTGATCCCTGGATCAGGAAGATGCCTGAAGGAAGAAATGACAAGCAACTCCAGTATTCTTGCCTGGAAAATGCCATGGACAGAGGAGCCTGGTGGGTTACAGTCCGTGGGGTCTCGAAGAGTCAGAGATGATTGAGCGACTAAGCCTCTCCCCCACACCTTTAAAATGATAGTCTTGTTTGTAGTTCTGTCAAAGGTGTGTTGTGAGAATTAATTGGGGTGTATATAAAAGGGTTATTTGTCAGAGTGCCAGACACATAGTAAGTTCTCAATAAAAGTTGTGCTTAAAAATAAAAGTTGCTCCATCAAGTCCAACTTTTTGGGACCCCATGAACTGTAACCTGCCAGGCTACTCTGTCCATGGAGATTCTCTAGACAAGAATACTGGAGTGGGTTGCTATGCCCTCCTCCAGGGGATCTTCCCGACCCAGGGATCAAACCTAGGTTTCTTGCATTACAGGTGGATTCTTTACTGTCTGAGGCACCAGGGAAGCCCCCAATAAAAGTTTTTTTTTTTAAATTAATTAATTAATTTATTTTTTATTTTACTTTGCAATTCTGTATTGGTTTTGCCATACATTGACATGAATCCACCACGGGTGTACATGCGTTCCCAAACATGAACCCCCCTCCCACCCCCCCTCCCCACATCTCTCTGGGTCATCCCCGTGTACCAGCCCCAAGCGTGCCGTATCCTGCATCGGACATAGACTGGCGATTCGATTCTTACATGGTATTATACATGTTTCAATGCCATTCTCCCAAATCATCTCACCCTCTCCCTCTCCCTCTGAGTCCAAAAGTCCCCTATACACATCTGTGTCTTTTTTGCTCTCCTGCATACAGGGTCATCATTGCCATCTTTCTAAATTCCATATATATGTATTAGTATACTGTATTGGTGTTTTTCTTTCTGGCTTACTTCACTCTGTATAATCAGCTCCAGTTTCATCCATCTCATCAGAACTGATTCAAATGTATTCTTTTTAATGGCTGAGTAATACTCCATTGTGTATATGTACCAAAGCTTTCTTATCCATTCATCTGCTGATGGACATCTAGGTTGTTTCCATGTCCTGGCTATTATAAACAGTGCTGCGATGAACATTGGGGTACATGTGTCTCTTTCAATTCTGGTTTCCTCAGTGTGTATGCTCAGCAGTGGGATTGCTGGGTCATAAGGCAGTTCTATTTGCAATTTTTTAAGGAATCTCCACACTGTTCTCCATAGTGGCTGTACTAGTTTGCATTCCCACCAACAGTGTAGGAGGGTTCCCTTCTCTCCACACCCTCTCCAGCATTTATTGCTTGCAGATTTTTGGATCGGAGACATTCTGACTGGTGTGAAGTGGAACCTCATTGTGGTTTTGATTTGCATTTCTCTAATAATGAGTGATGTTGAGCATCTTTTCATGTGTTTGTTAGCCATCCGTATGTCTTCTTTGGAGAAATGTCTATTTAGTTCTTTGGCCCATTTTTTGATTGGGCCATTTATTTTTCTGGAATTGAGCTGCAGGAGTTGCTTGTATATTTTTGAGATTAGTTGTTTGTCAGTTGCTTCATTTGCTATTATTTTCTCCCATTCGGAAGGCTGTCTTTTCACTTTGCTTATATTTTCCTTTGTTGTGCAGAAGCTTTTAATTTTAATTAGGTCCCATTGGTTTATTTTTGCTTTTATTTCCAGAATTCTGGGAGATGGATCATAGAGGATCCTGCTGTGGTTTATGTCGGAGAGTGTTTTGCCTATGTTCTCCTCTAAGAGTTTTATAGTTTCTGGTCTTACATTTAGATCTTTAATCCATTTTGAGTTTATCTTTGTGTGCGGTGTTAGAAAGTGATCTAGTTTCATTCTTTTACAAGTGGTTGACCAGTTTTCCCAGCACCACTTGTTAAAGAGATTGTCTTTATCCCATTGTATATTCTTGCCTCCTTTGTCAAAGATAAGGTGTCCATATGTGTGTGGATTTATCTCTGGGCTTTCTATTTTGTTCCATTGATCTATATTTCTGTCTTTGTGCCAATACCATACTGTCTTGATGACTGTGGCTTTGTAGTAGAGCCTGAAGTCAGGCAAGTTCATTCCTCCAGTTCCATTCTCCAATAAAAGTTAACTGTTGTTATAATCACCCTGAGTAGCTCATTATGTGATTTAATCTCTTTGTACACTTAATCTGTAATTCAAAATGCTAAATGCTGTTCTTAAAGCTGAGAGAGAGGGAGATCAATGTGAGGGACTGCTGGGGAGGGAAGCTTTCTTGAATGAAAGTGTTTTTGATGAAGTTGGAAGATATCATGGGCCGGGATGAACAGGTGGAGGTGAGGTGCCTGGAAATGAGAAAGACCTGGTTAGGAGGGAATAAGGGCTACTGCTGGAGTCTTTTGGCCTTCTTAAGCTGGTGCTGCTACTGCTAAGTCTCTTCAGTCGTGTCCGACTCTGTGCGACTCCATAGATGGCAGCCCACCAGGCTCCGCCATCCCTGGGATTCTCCAGGCAAGAACACTGGAGTGGGTTTCCATTTCCTTCTCCAATGCATGAAAGTGAAAAGTGAAAGTGAAGTCGCTCAATCGTGTCCAACTCTTCGTGACCCCATGGCCTGCAGCCTACCAGGCTCCTCCACCCATGGGATTTTCCAGGCTAGAGTACTGGAGTGGGTTGCCATTGCCTTCTCTGCTTCTTAAGCTAATAAGGATAAAAAGTGCAGTGAATAGAGCAGTGAGGAAAGCAGGCCTCAGTCCCTAGGGGACCATTTAGGAAATGACTTTGGTGTCAAATGTGGTTCTGGTCTCAGTGATCTCATAAGAAGCCAGTTGCTATGCTAATTCCCCTTCATCTATCTCTGCTCTTTGTCTCCTTCTAAGCCATGGAAACACCTTCCTGTTTTATTAGAAGTGATCTACTCTTACAAACAGCTCTTCCATGTGCTTACATGTGCCCATGTGCATATACACACACACTCACAGCACACTCACATGTACACTCATACATACATGCACATACACCCATGTACATCCACATTCACACATAGAGTTGCATGTTTTCACAAGTATACCTCCGACAGATAGGCACTCTTGCATAGAGTCACATATACTCATATACGCTGTTACACTTTCATACACACATGGCACACACTTATACATCCATTCATATGTACAAGCACATATATAACCACTCAAGTCACACAGAGGTATGTAAACACACCACACACATACGAGTTGTTGCCTACACATGCTCAAAATGTGAGTGACCACCTGTGGTCCTTCCCACAGAACATATGTACGTAAACACATATGCACGAGCACCTTTTGAAACATCCCAATGTATTTGTTTTCATACTATGATCTAATATTAATATGTAGACAATTTTTATAAAACAGGCTAAAAATATACTCTTTATTATTTAGTTAATAATTAATTTCTATCAAGATCATAGAGTGAATTGCTTTTCTATGTGTGATTTCTCAAGGTTTAGTTTTGTGGGAAAGCCCCCAAGATTCTATAACTTCTCTTAATAGGCAACAGAAACGTACTGTTACTGGGCTTTTTTATTTGCTTGGGGTTACCGTGGTTAACAAGAACACACATTTTGGCTATCAACTTCTTAAGTAAATAAATGTTGTTTTGTTTACCATATCCTTTCTACCCTCTCAGCATTTTCAATTGTATTCTGTTTTCTGAAACAGCCATCTAGTCTTCAATTGATCTCGTAGGTTGTTTTTCTCAGAATCATCTTTTTTGTAGTGGTTAAATTAATCTCCCAAGCCTTTGGATTTTTTATCTTTGCTCTTTGAACTCTCTGAGACTCTTTTCTTACAATCAATTACTTTCACTTCATTCTCTTTCACCTCTACTTGTTTTTACAGAAATATCCTTTTTTTTTCTGCTTCTGGTATTGCCTTTAATGAAACAGCACACTGCTTTCTTCATTCTAGCTGTGAGTAGCCTGCATGAGCAGATAGAGAGCTAAAACCCATGATGAAGAGGCTGACATCATTTGCGCAAGGCCCCGAATATCCATTTGTCATGCTGTGCACCTAATGTTTGAATCTATCACCAAAGCAATAAAGGGAGCATATTAAGCAGATATATTGGTGCTGAGGATAGTTGCTTAAGAGAGTATAAATAAGCACAATATTTCTCAAACAGATAAATACCACCTGAGTTTCCATCTTCACAAAGACAATTGGGAGCCATAATGATAACCAGGAATTGCTGCTTTATAGGTTTCTTGGTTTTTAGTTAGGTAAACAAGGGTCTGTAATTTAGCTTAGGGCCATTGACTCTCTGATGGCCAAATAGGGACTAATAATGCCAGTTAAACAAGTAATATACCTCATCTCTGACCTCGAATAGTATGATTCCAGATAAGAAAATACTAGGTAACTTGGTATATTTAGCTTTCTTAAAAAATTAAAACTGGGTCTGTTAACTGGATTAGACAATTTTAGATTAGCCCAGTAGGAAAATTAGATAAATGTGCAGCGGCCCAGAAGTTAAATGGTGCTTTCCGGGAGGTTAGCGGGGAGGGCCAGGGTCTGCACTAGTTTGTCTCAGTGCTGTTTTAACCCTCCCTTTCCTAGTCTCCCCCCAGCCTCCCCGGGCATTTACCATGCCATCCATTCTTAGGCGCCAGGCTGGCAGGCCTGTTTCATCAACAGAAAACAGTCCAGGCCTATCACTTTTCAGCTCCATTTTTATTCTCCTCCCTGGTGTTGGTGTCATTGGTGGTTGTGGTAGATATAGCAGTAAGAGACCTTTCTATGGTTTCTTGCAATGTATGAAGTCTTCATATTAAGCCTAGTGAGATGGTAAATCACCCTTTTCACTTGATCAACGAGAAAATGGTCTTAGAAAAGCTGGATGACTTGCTCAAGTACCATGCTTGTTCCACTCATGGCAGAAGTCTTTACTGAATATCCAAGTTCTCCCCAGCATTTACTAGTGCCCTATGGGAAGATGGAACATTTGAGAGCCAGTACATGACTCTGTGACCCCCTGCTCTGAAGGTCTTTGTCACCACCATGATATAGAAGCCATATCTTAAGATTCTGGAGCCCCAGGATGCAAGTGGACTGGATTCCTGACTGTGCTTGAACGGAACTGCCCTGCAGAGCTTCCAGATTGACAGTGATTATACTTGAGTGAGAAATAAACCTTTGATCTGTTTAACTAAGGGGCTTCCAAGATGGCTTTAGTGGTAAAGAACCCGCTTGCCAGTGCAGAAGATGTAAAGTGATGTGGGTTCGATCCCTGGGTTCGGAAGAAGATTCCCTGGGTTGGGAAGAAGATTCCCTGGGTTGGGAAGAAGATTCCCTAGAGGAGAGCATGGCAACCCATTCCACTATGGGCTTCCCTGATAGCTCAGTTGATAAAGAATCCGGCTGCAATGCAGGAGACCCTGGTTCGATTCCTGGGTCGGGAAGATCCCCTGGAGAAGGGATAGGCTACCCACTCCAGCATTCTTGGGAATCCCTGGTGGCTCAGCTGTAAATAATCCTCCTGCAATTTGGGAGACCTGGGTTTGATCCCTGGGTTGGGAAGATTTTACTTATTACTTATTATTGCAATATAGTCTGTCCACTTTAGTAAAATGATCCTTATTTTTTATCTAAATATGTATAGTTTAAAAATACATTTTTGTATATATAAAATTTAATCTCCACAAGAATTCTGAAAATTAAATATCACATTTATTTCTACTTGATCAATGTAGTCACAATACTGACATGTCCCAATTATTTTCTGTTCTTTTAGGACTAGAAACCTTTCACACTTAGTATTTATCACAACTGGGATTTTATATGTATTTGTATAATTCTTTGATCAATGGCCGTCTAGAATTCAAGCTCCAGAGGACAGTATATTCTTAAGCCCGAATTAGATGGTTAATGCTTATTTGTTGAATTCAGTTAATATATGAGTGCATCTTATTCCTATGGACTAGCCATAAAAATTCTACTTAGAACCAGGAGAGTTAGTTGTGTGATTTGACTAATCCGTGGCATTTGGCAAAAAGGAACTTGATCAATTTGTCTTCATTATGGGGCTATATCTACCCTTGAAACAGGATGAGGCCTGCCCTTGGGCCAGCACATTCATTTTCTGGCTGTTTTGATATGGGAAAATAACAACTTCGGGCTCTTTATGTTTTCATGTTTAAAATGATCTATATTGGTGAACAGACTTCGTGCTCAGTTTATTGATATGATACATTCTGATGGCATTGTAAACTTTGCCACAGTTACTCTAGAGGCAAAGCCAATGCTACTGCATTTTATGCTTTAAGGCTGCAGAGAAAATTCCTGAAGGCTTTGGTCGTGATGATGTCACTAACTCTGTGAACCTGAGACTCTGAGGTTCTGACACTGTATATGCAATATTAGTATAGGTGCTGGCTTGCAGTTGCTTATAGACACTGGGTGAATGACACTTTTAATGGAACACTTATATCTTCAATGCAACTATTTTCACAGGACTACGACCGTCCCTCCACTTTTGGGGGCTGAAATGGATGCTTTGATTTGTTTCATCTGTTGGGATGGTGGATTTGTGCTGACCTGGCTGCACGTTCATAAGTTGGTATTCTTAGTAACCTACAGTCATTTCTGAGACAATTGGCGAGGATTAGTACAGCCTGTGACATGGAAATGAGTGACATTAATTGACAAATGGATAGATTAATGGTTCTGACCTTATTAAAATAATGTGCTTATCATCTGAACTAAAGAGCACTGACTTCAAAGAGAGTTCTTGGAACCAAGGAAAGCTGCAGGAATAAAATGCAGACTGAGTGTATGTGTTCTCTGGATTCAACCAGCAACAGAAATCCTGTTCAACTGTATAAATCTGCCCACCATGGACTTCAGGGCACCCATAGTTGGGCAACTTAATTCCTCAATCTAATGAAGAAAATGCAACAGCAATCTGCTTAATTTGGACATAGCTCTTATCTGGGTTCATGAACAGGCTGTATGTGATAACCAGAAGTCAAAGCAATGGTGGCACTGTTTACAGAGGTTACATTACAGTCAAGGTTGTGTGTGAGTCATTGACAGTGAGGAGGCTGCAGCTTCAGACTCTGACCCTGCTGAGTTGTAATCCAAGATGAGGCCATTAGCAAAGCATATCTCAGTCATGGGGCAGAATCACAGAGCCCCCACCTGTAAATAGCCCCATGTCTTATACGTCAAATACAGACCAGACATCTAGAAAGGAAAGCCATGTAGGTACAAACGCTGATCTTTTAATCAGACTGGGAAGCTGAGGGGAGTCACTGTTGGCCAGACAGAGATGGTTTGCCTCCAGGGCTGGAGGTCTTGTCCTCAACCTGACACTACCCAGGAAAAGCCCTTCATCTCTGACCAAGCAGGTATTCAACCACTGATCTGGTTTCTTTCATAATTTCCTGAGAAAATCCTTTCATCTGAAGTTGCAATATTAAGAGTGACTGTGGTGATAAAGAACCTGCCTTCCAGTTGGGAAGATCCCCTGGAGGAGGAAATGGTGACCCACTCCGGTGTTCTTGCCTGGGAAACTCCATGGACAGAGGAGCCTGGTGGACTACACTCCATGGAGTCACAAAGAGTTGGACACCACTGAAGGGACTTAGCGCGTAAGCACAGATTCAGATGTGACTGAAGTTGTAGGTAGCAGAAGGCATTTCCTGCCTATGTTTCAGAGCTTTTCTTAGTGCACAAAGCCAGGAAAGTGTTGAAAATGAAAGTGAAAGTCCGTCAGTCGTGTCTGACTCTTTGTGACCCCATGGACTATACAGTCCATGGAATTCTCCAGGCCAGAATACTGTAGTGGGTAGCCTTTCCCTTCTCCAGGGGATCTTCCCAACCGAGGGGATGAACCCAGGTCTCCTGCATTGCAGGAGGATTCTTTATCAGCTGAGTCACAAGGGAAGCCCAAGAGTATTGGAGTGGATATGTTGCAGGAAGGGGGACCCCTTTCAGGGCCTGGAACTGGACTCTTGTCTAATGCTTGGAAATGAATGAGCTGAGGAGACACATATGCTGACAAAGCAAGAGATTTTATTGGGAAAGTGCACCCAGGTGGAGAGCACTAGGGTAAGGGAACCCAGAACAGCTCTGCCACATGGCTCGCAGTCTTGGGTTTTATGGTGATAAGATTAGTTTCTGGGTTGTCTTTAGCCAATCATTCTGACTCAGAGCCCTTCCTGGTGGTGCACTCCTTGTTCAGCCAAGATGGATGCCAGAGAAAAGGATTCTGGGAGGTGGTTGGACATGTGGTGTCTCCTTTTGACCTTTCCTGAACTCTTCTAGTTGGTGGTGGCTTTTTAGTTCTGTGTTCCTTACCAGGACCTCCTGTCCTAAAACAACTCATGCAAATGGTTACTATGGTGCCTGGCCAGCGTGGGTGGTTTCAGTCAGTGTACTTCCCCTAACAGGTAGCCTATCCCTTCTCCAGGGGATCTTTTCACCCAGGAAACAAACCACAGTCTCTTGCATTACATGCAGATTTTTTTACCATCTGAGCTACCAGGGAAGCCCAGGAAAGAGTTAAGTGTGAATAAGTTAAAATTCATGGCTTGGGAAATAGATTTCTGAATGAGGAAGATGAACAGTCCACTGAAGAAGGAGGAAACAGACGTTTCCATCAAACGAGGTGAAAATCGTCAGTGGATACTGTGAGTCAAATAAGCAAGGGCTGCTTTTTTTTTTTTTTTTTCAATTGCACTGTTCCCTTTATTTTTCTTCTCTTAAAATTTCTTTTAAAAGAAGCCTAAGAAGCAGCTTGCAAAGCATTTGGAATAATGCAAATTTACTCTCAAATGCTGAAAAATGTAAAATAGCTTTTTTGGGGGGGAGGGGGTATTTGAACGAAGTTCATTTTCTTGTACCCTAGAAGTTCTCGTTTTTGTGGTAGTTTGTGTTATACTTCTCACCCACGACATTTCTTTCAAAATTTTCCTGTTAAAAATTCTTTTTTTGTTCAATGTCACGGAAGGAACTGTTGGTTGCACAGAGGTCTTTTAAGGAAGAAAAACATTCTATAAATAGCAAGCTTTATTAAATCAACCCAAATTCTCCACTCCATGAGGCAGAAAGCAAGCTTTCTTGAACACTAGTGGCATAAAGTTTTTATAGATTGAGAGGAGATTGGGAATGAAGAGATGAGAAGCCTGTCTCTTCACTCCTTGCCTCCCCACTCCGTGTAGGGATAGTGACCCAGGCATTTAATAATCGTGATAACAATAGCAAACACTTATATAGCACTTACCTTGTGCTGGGAAATGTTCTAAGCACTGTGTTCTGTAAATAGCTCAAGGACTCCTCTCACACCACATGAAGGAGGTATGTATGTTTTTGCACGTGGGAAACTGAGGTACAGAGTTGATGAGACTTGTCAGAGATCACAGAAGCGGTATGTGGGCTACTGTGGTTTTGCCAGCTTTACTCATAGATCAAGATGACCCTTCATGGGATACCTTTTACTCTACCAGAAAGAGACCTTCCTAGTCAAGCATATATCCTTAATGCTCTCTGAGATTCTTATCTTAGTCCAAAGCCTGATCAGTACAAGTTTCATTTAAGTTAAGTGTTGAGGGTAGATTTTATTCAAAGGAAAGCGTCAAGAAAGAGACAAGTCACATTTACTTTCCTACTGTCAACTGAAAAATATAGTCACAACCTGAAAGTAGAGAGTTATTTTATTTGGTGGGAATGTTTAGGACTCCGAGCCTGAGAGACAGCATCTCAGTAGCTCTGAGGGGGAAATCAGGCTATATACTAGTTTGCAACAAAGGGAGCAGGCAGTCTGAACATCAAAGATCAGGTATCAAGTTAAGGAATTTAGCATTCTATGTATGGGAAAATGCAAGCCTCTGGGCTCACTGAATTAATTCCATTCATATGCACCTCAGCTATCTGGGGCCACTCTGGTTTCCTTGTTTACCTTGCTTCTTGCTTCTTGCATTCCTCCATTCCTGGAGGGTGGCAGCATCTGATGGATCACAGTTTTGGGGGCCCTCATTCACATTTGGAGGCCAGAAATCACTAATGGCTATGACATTTCTTGTTTATTGATATAGCAGGAGATATTTTCATTTCACACTGCATAATTGAGGGAAATGCATAAGAAAGAGAGGTTCACCTGTGTGTGGAGCCTTGTAGACTGGAGACAGGGCAGTGAGGGTGGTCCTGGGACAGCAACGTGTCCTCCAATGGGGAAGCCAGGTAGGAAAAAGTAGGAGGGGCCAGAAGAGGCCAGGTGGATGGACTTCAAGAGGCAGGCTGACTTGAGTTTGAAACCCTTGCTGTTACTTCCCAGCCTACTTACTTCACCTCTTTAAACTTCAGTTCCTCTTCTGTTACCTCTTGAATTGGTTTTAAACATCAAATGAGATAACAAGGATGACATTTTAACAGAGACTTTAGCACAAAATGGAGAGGAAATGTGAAGAATGCAGATTCCAGAGCCAGGCTGCCCAGGTTAAAGGGGGCCTAGCTGCCCATGTTCAGGGGGCCTAGCTTATTGGCTGTGTGCCTTTGGATTCATTAGTAAAATTTTGTGTAATTTGGGGACCCAGTATACTATCTACCTTGTTGGATTTTCTTGGGGTGTGTTGGCTGAGTTAATGAGGTGTTTAAAATAGTCCTTGGTATGTAGTCTGTGCTGTCTTATTGTTGACTATTTTTAGAGCAAGCACTCAAAAAAAAAAAAAAAAAAGAAAAGAAAAGAAAAGAAAAAAGCAATGATACCAGTAAGTATAAATTGGTGCTTCCCAGGTGGCGCTAATGATAAAGAACCTGATTGCCAAAGAACCTGCCTACAGGCAGGAGATGTAAGAGACATGGGTTTGATCCCTGTGTTGGGAAGATCCCCTGGAGGAGGGCATGGCAACCCGCTCCACTATTGTTGTCTGGAGAGTCCTATGGACAGAAGAACCTGATGGGCTATAGTCCATAGCTTTGCAAAGAGTCAGACACAACTGAAACAATTTAGCATGCATGCACACATGCAAGTGTAAATTAGCCTCCTTAGAATTTTCTTCTAGTAGGTCCTTGCCATGCCTTGCTAATCTGTAAACAAGCTTTTTTCATAGGCTTTGAACTTTCTTCTACCCTCTGTGAACTCTTTGCCTGTTGTTTTTTGGTTAAATGCTATCACTTACTGAATATAAGTTTGGTTCAAAGTGTAATGGGCTTTGAGAAACAGTCGTTGCAGGAGTCAAGGAGCCCATCTTTGTGTTTGGATGGACAATCAAAGGGTGGACATGAAATTTACATGGCTTTGTTGTCCACCTTATCAGGAAATAAACCTGTGGTTTCCTGTTCAGCTTCCTGAGCTGTGTGTACCAATGTGACATTTCAGAACTGGGTCAGTTCCAGAGTTTCATTCTAGTGACACAGAAATGCACAGGACTCTAGCTGAGTGGCAAGGTATACTACTGATGATTCCATTTACAAACATATATTTGTCATTAATTCCCAGGGACATTTTTAAATGGTCTTGGTGCTTTATTCTGGCCTCCATTTCAATGTGCTCTGAGTGGCATTCCACCCAGGGATGTTGTGAACAAATATGCAATGCTGGCAATCATATTTCTGCAGTTGGTGACTGATGACTCACTTATCCCTCCATTCCCCTAAAACATGTTCATTGTTCATCTATCACATGCCATTATTCTAGACCAGCAGTCAACACAAGAACAAGAGAGACACATATCTCTGCCTTCAGGATGCTTGAAGGATGAGAGGTAAGAAGGTGAGATTAGCATGTGGCATGTCAGGGGGTGATAAATATATTGAGGAGAAGAACACAGCAGGGGAGGTTGGTAGGGAGGTAGGGTGGGCGGGGAAGCCTCCCTGAGAGGGATGTTTGAATAAAGACACAAGGATTTTGGGAATGAGGTGTGTAGGAAGGCTCTTCCAGGCATAGGGCAGAGCAAATGTGAAATCAACAAAAGTAGAGGGCAGGGCAAGGAGGCTGTTGTCCTAGCTGTGAAGGATGGTGAGTGAGTGAGTGATAATGAGCGAGTGATGGGGAGAGTAACTGGAAATAGAGTCAGAGGACTGACACATTAAGGGGTTTGGCTTTTCTCAGGGTGACATTAGAAGCTATTGTATGGTCTCAGGCAGAGTCACCCAATCTGTATTTCATTTCTCTAGGATCGCTCTGGTTGCTGGATTGAAACAGACTGAAGGGTTAGGGCAGAGAACATCAAGGAGCAGCTGTGTGGTGCTATTGAAGTGATCTCGGGGAGAGAGGAGAACAGGACAAGTGGTTGGATTCTGGAAACATTTTGGAATGTAAAACAGTACCGCCACTCTGGAAAATAGTTTGGCAGTTTCTAAAACAAAGCAAAAATAACAAACAGACATAAAACCCTAAAGATGCATTTACCATACAACCCAGCAGTTGCACTCTTGGGCAACATCTCAGAGAAATAAATACATTCACACAAAAACCTGTACAGGATTATCCATTACAACTTAATTTGTAATGGTAAAAAAACTGGAAACAATCAAAATGGCCTTCAATAAATGAGCGGTTCAACAACTCCAGACTATCTCTACCACAAAATACTACTTAACAATGAAAAAGGAACAAATTATTGATACATACAGTAAGGGCCTCAAGGGTATTATGATGAGTGAAAAAACCAATCTCAAAGGATCACATACTTTATTGGCTCCATTTATATGACATTAAAGAAATGACAAAATTAAAGAGATGGAAATCAGATTAGCAGTTTTGTAGGGGTTAAGGATGAGGGGATTATGAGAAATTTTTATTATAAAGGTATAGCATGAGAAATTTTTTCTTTTTCATGATGGAACTGTTCTGTCTCTAGATTGCAGTGGTAATTACGGGGGCCACCG
The DNA here is from genome assembly GCF_014754425.2 of Oryx dammah. Taxonomy (NCBI): domain Eukaryota; kingdom Metazoa; phylum Chordata; class Mammalia; order Artiodactyla; family Bovidae; genus Oryx; species Oryx dammah. The sequence goes on along the minus strand of NW_024070208.1, from coordinate 51,763,942 downwards.
CCTGATTAAATGTCATGGAGCAATACATACACACAGATGTCAGTTCCCTGGTTTTGATAATATGCTGTGGTTATGTAAGATGTAACATCATTGAAAAGTGGGTTAAAAATTATGTGGGATCTCTGTACTTTGCAACTTCCTGTGAATTGTAAATATTTCAAAACAAAAAAGTTAAGCAATATTATTAGCTAATGTGAGGGTAGGGCAGAATTGTCCATGTAGGCGGGGAATGAGGAGGCTCTGAGGGTCTGGCAGAGTTGTGTATAAAGGTTGTCTGTGTTTCTTGGCATTCTTGACAGCATCTGTGGTTCCTTTTGAATTTCTGTAGTTGTGTGAGGCTTTGAGTTTTTAATAATAATAGAAGATGCTGATGGGGGCAGAAAATGAGTGGTGTCAATGGGATTTGCTAACAAAGCTGATGTAAAGAGAAAAAGGAGCTAAAGATGACTCCAAGAGTTTCAGCTGGAGTAACTGAAAGAACTGAGTTGTAGTTAGCATCAAAGGAGCTAAGTTAGGGGTATAAATCAAGAGTTTAAACATGATAAGTTGAAGATGCCAATTAGACATCTTTGGAAATGGTCAGGATGAAAATGGTATTTCAAGCTATAAATCTAGATAAGTTTACCAAGGGAGTGAGTACAGATAGAGAACTTGGGGTGAAGCTTGGGGTACTCCAACAATTAGGGACTTGAGAGAGGAAGAGGAACCAGAAAAAAAGATCAGAATGGAGTATCCAGACAGGTAGGAAGAAAATCAGGAGAGTGAGGGGTGCTTGAAGCCACAGAGGGAAGTGACAGAAAAGTACTGTTATCACCTGTTTCAAATGCTGCTGAAATATCAGCAAGCTGAAGACAAGAGTTTGGGCCATGGCTGTAGTAATGTGGAGGGCACTCACGTTGATGGAGTTTGGAGGGCAAAAGTATGACTGGAATCAGTTCAAGTCACAACAGAGAACATTAAGTTGAGAACACTTCTCATGACAGATCCTGGGGAACCTTGCTATAAAGGGAAGGAGAAAACATGGAAGTAACTGGGGAGAGAGGTTTTTTTTTTTTCCTAAGATGAGTGCAAGAGAACACGTTGTTTTCTGGTGGCTATATTCAGTATAAGGAGAAAAAAAATGGATGTTGCACAAGACTGGGGAGAACAGCTGGAGGAATGTCCTAGAAGAGGTAAGAAGGGTTGGGATCTAGTGCATGGGTGGGAGACTTAGCGTTTTCCAGGAGAGGAGGAGGGTCCAGGGTCCCTAGTGTATCCACAGGGTGGGCACATATGAAGAGGTGCGAGCTTGCAGGAGCTCCCTTTGGCTGGCTTCTCTTTCCAGTGAAAGGCTAAGTAAGGTCACAGCTGCTGAGGGTGAGAATGAGGAGACAGGCTGGAGGTTTGAGGAGAAAGGAGGAAGTAGAAATCAGAAGGAGGAATGCATCAGAGGCAACTTGAGAGTTTCTCCAGCAGCGAAAAGTGAGCGAGTGACCAAGTGTGGAGGTGCAGTTCTCCAGGGCACCTGTGTTCAGCTATAGCATGTGCCTTGATGCAGTGGGACCTCCCTGCCACTGGTTCTGTGTATTTGTCATTGCAAAAATTATACTTCCTATTTACTCAACGATTCCACAATTTGTGCAACCCCCATAATCGCAAGTCTGTTTTGACCACTTGAGTTGAAAGGATGATTTGGAAATTGTAGGTTTTGGGAAAAAAAGAAAAAGAAGTGAGGGGATATCTCATGAGAGGAGGTTTGGAAATCAGTCAGGAGAAGAGAGCATAACACGGCTGCTTGTTTCAACAATTAACAGCATATTGACCAGAAACTTATTATCATAATACATCTTTTGTTACCTGAATGTTATTGACCAGAAACATTTCAATATTCACTTACATAACCAATTGAGCTGGTCACCCAGGTTAGTTTCTTCAAAAATCCCCTCATCAATAATGTGTTAAAGAATTCACGAAAGGGTTTTAAGTCACTGACATGCAAACAGGGGCAGTTGGGCCTAAGGGCGTAGCTGGGAGAGCTTCACTTGTGCTTCATTCACTCAAACAAATGTTTGCTGAGATCCAGTATTGGATCAGGCACTGTGCTATGTCCCAGGGATGTGAGAGCAGATGGCCACTGCCCTCGAAGGATTGTAGGTACTAGGGAAGCAAAACTGTAAAAAGTGTGGCAAGGGCAAGAATGCCAGCAATGGAAAAACACATTCGGGAACCAGAAAGGGAGACTCTTGGGGCTCATCTGGTGGTGGGTGGGAGTGATTCAGAAAGATCCTGAGCTAGGGAGCTCAGAATTGAGATTTATAGGAGGGAGGGCTAGCCAGTTGGATAGAAGGGGGAAGACAGGCATTTTCTGTACAGGGTGAGAGCAAAGATGACAGAGAAACAGGGAAATAAGGGCTTCAAGGGAGAGACTCTAGGACTAGCTGTCAAAGGGCCTACATGGAAAGGATGAGAACCCAGAGGAACTGTGGTCAGTAAGAGATGGAGGAGAGGGGCCTGAGAAGGGTTTTGACCCTGAGAACCTTCATTTTATTGCTTAAGAACTGTGACTGTTGAATCTTCTTGTAAGCCTGACTGTGACCTGGGAGAGAAAGAGGAAGTGACCAACAAGGAAATAAGGACAGGATGGGAAGAAAGTCAATTTACTGGTAGATGCAATTGGAATTGTCCACGATGAATGAGGCCCCAGTACTCAGCCTGCCTTCCCCTGCCCCTTAAACTCGGTGAGAGTTGGTATAATTCGTCAGTCAGCCGGGGAGCCATGGAAGAGAGCTGGGCTGGACATCAGGAGGCTTGGGTTCTGGTCTCTGATGTGAATTCCCCGGGCAAGTCATTTCCTGTGGACCCTGCTTTCCTCATCTGTGAAACCAGGCAGTGGGCCTGAAGCACAGATGAGTCTCTCCTAAAGAATGCTCCCTTGTATTGGACGTGAAACCTTTAGTGATCTCAAGGATATCCTATCTCATTCCCCACTCAACGTTGCACTCAGTGCTTGGCCTCTCTCATGCTGGTGAACTCTTCTAATTCAGGCTGTGGCAGTGTATTTGTGGCCCTCTGCATTTGTCCTCTTATTCTCCTGTTACTTAGTATACTGGTTGCCATAGATGATTTAATCCTTTCACAGAGAGGATGATGGACTGTCAGACTTGAGGGCTGATATTCTGAGAAGAGTGAGGAATATTCTGAGAGGTGTATTAATAATAATAGGATAATGATGGGGATGATGATGAAGAAGATGGGATGAAGATGGTTATTCTAATAGATAATGTTTATTGACCACCTATTTTTCACATGTATTATCACATTGAATACAACAAATGTTTAATGTAAGCATTTCCATTTTTGCACTTAAGAGACAAGAAACTTGAAGGACAAAGAGCCAAGGTAACTTTCTCAAAGATACATGGCACTTGAATCCATGTGGTCTGACCATGGCTTACATTTTGACATCACAGTAGGTTGCCTCTCATGGACAGAAATGGCAGCTCTGTGCAGAGCTCCAGAGCTCCACTGGAGGGTGTGAGTAGAGGAGGGGAAAGGGAGAAAGGGTGAGGGCTGGGTAATACATTATTCTTGCAGATCCATGGCAGCTCTGGAGTCAAATGCTGCCAGGAGTTACCCTTTCTGTCCGTGGACTTAATTTTAGAGGTTAATATGAGATGGTTGGATGGCATCACTGACTTAACGGACATGGGTTTGGATGGACTCCAGGAGCTGGTGATGGACAGGGAAGCCTGGTGTGCTGTGGTTCATGGGGTCACAAAGAATCGGACATGACTGAGCGACTGAACTGACTGATTGACTGATGCATAGACGAGGGCTTCCCAGGTGATGGTAGTGGTAAGGAACCTGCTTGCCAATGCGGGCTGTGGGTTTGCGAATGTTAGGTAGCTACAATAGGAAAAAGGAGTCCAAAATAGTGGTGGCTTAAAGACAAAGAAAGGAAAGAAGCCTGAAAAAATAGAACAAAGAAACATCCGAGGAACAAAGGTGAAGAACAAAGGTAAGAACCTCAGGTGAAGCAAATAGCCCTCCTGGCTAGCCCAATTTACATAGGGTGGGCTCAGGGGGAAGAGAAAAAAACATATGAAAAGAGGAGTCAAAATTGAGCCACAGGATTCTCTTTTCTTCGCTTCTTTTGGGTCGGCCAACCCTCATGCCTCGAGGATGTATTTTCCTTTGCTTGCCAAATAAAACTGAGCTGTAACACTGGTCTGTCTGTCACTTCAAATTTTTGCTGTGGTGAGACAGAACCGAGGAAATTACAAACTCCCCCAAAATATATTGTGCCCTTTCTGAAATTCAAACTGGCTGAAATAACCTCAGCTCAAGGCGGAGGCCAAGCACAGCAGAAACCCAAATCAGCGAAAGCTCCTGTGGTGGAAGCTGAATGCGAAGAAAACCCTGCACAATGGAAATGACAAGAAGCCCAGCATGCTAGAAATCAGGCAGCAAAAACAAACTCAGCAGAAAGCTCATGTGGTTCAGTCTCAGATTCCAGAAGACCTCTGGCTGGGGTAGGAAGTCCTCACCCCTATGGCTGGAAGGACACATGGCTAACAAAATCTTAATTCCATTACGATCTCTCATTTCTTGTTTTCTCAAACTCTCTGTGAATAGGCAAGCAGCAGCGGGTGCAGTTGAGGGACTTTGACAGGGGCTACTTTGTACCTGTTGCCCAGGTGGGTGGGGGTTCTTCTGTCCTTAATCTTCTTTGTTCTAAGGATCAGGCCAATAAAAACTATGAGCACAGGTCAGGTATTTAGCAGGTTTTCCAGCAGGTTATGTAGGGGATTTCTCAGCATGTTTTTCCCACCGCTGTTTCCTCCTATCTTTCAGCTCCTCTCTCCCTCTATGCCACTGCTTACAAAGTATTGGGCAGGTCCTCATCTTTTCATTTCTAAAAGTTGTGTTTAAAACTGATGAAGATGTGGGACTCAAACCCACATGGCAGGGACTCTGTGCTATGCTTAGTCACTCAGTTGCATCTGACTGGGACTTGAGCCTGGCCAAAACCCACAGTGCCTGCCAAAACCCACAGTGCCTGGTTTCAGGTCCTAATGAAGCTCAGGTTCTTAATGTCTCATTGGGGGAAAAAAAAAAAAAAATCAGTGAGAGACATAGGGATAGGTAGAGGGTTTAGATTTAGAGAGAACCACACTCCAAGAGTGTGGGCCATCACAGAGGGGAGTGAAGTGGCCATGGAATGTGGTGTGGTTAGTTTAGCAAGCTGGGCGATTTCATATGCTAATGAGCAGGAGGGTCATTCCAACAACTGGAGAACCACCCACTCCTCCATCTTTTGACAGTGCCTTGGAACTGTCCTGACACCTTTGGGTGTGTCATTTAGCTGCAGATTGAGGATCAGGTTTAGTTAAAGTTGACTTGTCATTTTGGACCCATTTGATTTTAGTCAGTTTATGTTATGCCCTTGGGCTATGTGATTCTTTCAAAAGTTGTGCACTCTTCCCCTTCTCTCCTGTTCCATACTCTTTTCCTGAGCCCCGTCTGAGCCCACAATTTTGTCTCTACAATCTTCTGGAGGGACAACCAGAAAATAGCTGGCCCTTGAGAGGGAAATACTGGATAATATCCAATCTCTCTAGATAGTTAGGCCTTCATCTTCCATGTTTCCAACAACATGTACAAAAACATCTCTAAGTGAACCTGCTAGGGCAGGTAACAGGCACACAATGCCTGTTAGAAGTCCATCTGTTGGTGGCATCCCTTCAAGGGAAAATGGGCTTCCAGGGATAATGTGTGCCACTTTGGGAATTAGCCCTGCAGGCCGTTTGGGCCCAAACCCTTACCATCCTTCTCCTGAAGTTACAGACATACCCCTGGATCAAATCTCCATTCCACTTTTATGGAACATCTGGTTTGTTGCTTCTTATCAATTTGTTCTTAAGCCACTTACTAACTCCTACAACCCTGCCTCCTTATAAGCAACATCATTTCACCCCACTTATTATTAAAATACTCTTAATGCCTCTAACAGGACCAGATAACCCATTCCTCTGTCATTACTTCTGTTATTACCTAGAGTGGGTCTATGACAATGAAATGTTTACTACTGGAGACACCCTAAATTGTTCTTATGGAGGCTTAGGGGAGAAAATCAGTGACTTACATCCCCTCAGAACAAAAAGAGGATAAGGCTTATGTCTATTTCACTGGGTTCCCAGTCTCAGGGCACATGCTTGGATTGCTTTACGTCATGGTATCTATTCTCATCCGTGGTGGACAAACTGGCAATAAGTTAAGGTTACAATCCTTTAATCCTACCTAGCACTGGTCATACTGGAGACCTTGGTGATGCCCAACTCCAGGCCAGGGGTCCCAGGAGGTTGACATGTCACGACCTGCCCAGGGACCCAGTTTCTCGGGAGGCTGACGTGCCTCGACCTGCCCAGGGATTTGAACTGCAGGAGGCTGTCATGCATCAGCCTGCCCGGGCATCTGCACCTGATCTGGGGATGCCCAGCTCTCAGGTTGCAACAGTGCTGGGTAGGATAAGCTTCAGAGAGACTCACTCCCTAAGGAAGTCCACCCATAGAAATAGAAGAAAGCCTATTAGTTGTGGGACTGTGCCAGGTCTCAGTGATAACTCAGGAGCCCAATGAAAACCCCATTGCCTTTCTGGAAAGGCTAAAAGAGGCCCTCCAAAAGTTTACTAAAGGACTTAGACTCTTACAAAGGACAGGTGATTTTAAGGGACAAATTCCTGTCCCAATGTGCATCAGACATCAGGATAAAGTTACAACAGCTACAGCAGCAGGACTCTGTTGCTTCTTTATATAGGATGGTCCAGACAGCCACCAATAACTTTTATAACAGAGAACAGGAGAGGGAAGCCAAGGCTCAGGAAAGGAAGTAAAGGAAAGAGACAAGGTATGCCCAGATGCTGGCCATGCTCCAGGGAAGCCCTATGGCAAACCCCAAGTCCTTGAAGGACAAGGTGCAAGGCAAATGCCTAATCTGTAGACAGGTGGAACATTGGGCCAAAGAGTGTCCAAACTGTGACAAGTCTCCTAAAATGGCTTGCTATAAATGCCATCAGTTGGGACACTGGGAGGCACGCTGCCCTCAGGACCCAAGAGCCTCAAGTTCAAGAGTCAAGCCTTCCCTCACAATGGCTCAACAGGACTGAAGTGGCCTGTTCCAGCCAGCCCACCTGTCATAGATAACCATCACAGGGCTGGAGTCTAGGGTGCAACTGGAGTGGCAGTAGGTCTGAGAATTTCTTGGTTGACACAGGGGCTGCCTACTCTGTCCTGACCGTCTACTCCAGAGCCTTCTCCTCCCAAACCTTTACCATTTGGGGTGCTACAGGAAAAACAATTACAAAGAGGTTCACCTGAGCACTTCTTTGTTATTGGGATGCACAAATATTTTCCCACCAGTTTCTGGTGGTCCCTGAGTATCCTACTCCCTTATTGGGAAGAGATCTTTCCCTGCCTTTGAAAACTTGCAGCTATCACAGTTCTGATAGAAGATGCTTTAAAACTCTCTTGGGGGCAAACTAACTATTTTTACCAACCACCAAGTGAAACAATTCCTGAATGGGAGAATTGTCTATAAATGGATGTTGTCTATAAATAGATGTCTGATCAAAGGAGCCTCAGATATCAAGTAGGGCTGATGGAAAATCCAGGCTTGACTATATCCCCTTGTGAAGTTCTTAACTCAGCTACCCTCTTGCCTACCCTCAAGGGCTCTCTCCCCTTTCACTCTTGCCTAGAAACTTGGACCACTGGACAAAATCCTGAGAGGGATTGTCAGAAGATCCTCTGACCAATCCTGAGGAAATCTGGTGCCCTGATGGAAGCAGCTTTGTCTTGGATGGAAAAAGAAGAGCCAGATATGCAGTAGTCTCCAATTTTGAGACCATAGAGGATAAACCTTTGCCATCAGGTACTTCAGCCCAATTAGCTGAGCTCATAGCCCCGACTTGAGCTTTAGAGCTGGGAAAAGGAAGAAGAGTAGCCATTTACACTGACTCCAAGTATACCTTTCTGGTGCTACATGCACATGCTGCTATTTGGAAAGAAAGAGGCCACTTGACCACCTGATGTTCCCCAATCAAATATAGTGATCAAATCCTTAGGCTCTCGGAGGCAGTCCATCTGCCCGTTGAGGTTTCAGTCTCCCATTGTAAAGGACACCAAAAAGGGAACACAGAAATGGCATGAGGGAACCAAGCAGCCGATCAGGCAGCTAAGAGACCAGCATTACAGAAGAATGACTTAATAGGGGTTGCCACCCTACTTCTGCAGACTAGTTTGCCAGAAACTCCTTCATATATTGAAGGTGAGACTCTTAAAACTAAGAGTGAGGGCTTTCAAGAAGATGTTGCGGATGGTTCCTTTTTCTGCCTGGGAACCTCCAATGGAAGTTGGTTAACTCCTTACATGCCACCACTAATTTAGGGAAAAAAGCCCTCCAAAAATTACTAGAAAGGTCCTTCAGATGAACAGGCCTCCAATATGATTATAAAGAAGTGCTCTCCTCTTTTCCCACATGCCGATTAAACAACCCCCAAGGAGATCGAAGACCCCAGCTTGCCCAGCCCCTCCAACAGCATGGGACCTACTCAGGAGGGACCTGGCAGATGGACTTCACCCAGCTGCCAGTATCTCAAGGGTATAAATACCTATTAGTTATGATAGATACAGTCACAGGATGGATTGAAGGCTTTCCCACCCAGACTGAGAAGGCTGAGGAGGTGGTAAAAAAACAACAACAACAAAAAAAACTGCTCCATGAAATCATTCTGAGATTTGGCTTGCCCAGGTCATTTCAAATTGATAATGGGACATCATTTACTTCTAAGGTCACCCAAGGGGTCTCTAAAGCATTGGACATTAGTTATTATCTCCAATGTGCCTGGAGGCCTCAGTCTTCAGGAAAAGTAGAAAGAGCCAACCAATTCTTAAAATCAATGATAAAAAAGATAACCCAGGAGACCTCCCTGGGATGGAAGGAGGCTTTACCAATAGATCTCCTCCTCCCAATACACCCATCTTGCCTCTAAGGAACAGGTTGGTCTTAGTCCTTATGACATGCTATATAGGGGACTTTTTGTTTATGTCAATGACTCTTCCTAGATTCAGAGGCTCAGATCCTCTGGTCTTATACCATGGCCATTGGGAAATTCCAACAAGATATACACTTGTTGGGTATCATCCAGGACCCAAAAGATTCTAAAGAGCCACCACTATATGCTCTAGGGACTCAAACCCTGATTAAAGTCTGGAAAGATGGGTCCCCAAAGACTCAACTCCAGCCTACATGGACAGGCCCCTACCCTGTAATACTTTCTACCCCCACAGCAGTTATGGTACCAGGATATGACTCCTGGATTCACTACTCATGAGTCAAGCCATGGAAGAAAACAGAAGAGGACACTCAATACACCTGTGAGCACCTGGGGTATCTCAGATACCTATGCAGGACTACAAATGAGTGCCATTCTAATGAACGGCAAAATTAAGTTTCTGGAGATAAGATTTCTGAGGATAGCTCTACAGAGCCAACACAGCTTGGCAGGGACAACAAAATAGACAGGAGACAGATCTCCTGATCCCTAAACAAAGAGAGACTTGAACTATGTTGAATGAGACACGTTGTTTCTGGGTAAATACCTCCAGCAAAGATAAAAAAAAGCCTCAGAGTCCTCAGGAAAACATTCAGATCTTACAGGATCTCAAAGAATGACCTGGAGAGTTCTTGGGGTGGCTACAATCTCTCTTGGGGGATTTTTCTCCTGGCAAGCAGGAATTTGGAGTTGGTTAATGCCCCTACTAATCCCTGTTATCACCATATTGATGCTGCTTATGATTACTCCATGTATTGTCAATTGTCTAACCCGTTTTGTCTCTGCCTAGGTCAACAAGCTACAACATGCAGTGCCAGTTCAACAAGGATATATAAACCTACATCTGACCATGGAAGATATCACTCACCCTTAGATGGACACCACTATAAGGACTCTGAAGCTTGAGATGAGCAAGAGGGAGAGGCCCAATGCCCATTGCTGTCCCAGTTAAGCAGGAAGTAGCAAGAGAGACCTTGATGCCCCTATTCCCAAAGAATTGGGCCTCCCATCTCTTGAGGGGGGAATATTAGGTAGCTAGAATAGGAAAAAGGAGTCCAAAATAGTGGTGGCTAAAAGACAAAGAAAGAAAAAGCCCACAAAAATAGGAAAGGAATGTCCAAGGACTGGGGTGAGAACCTCACGTGAAGCCAGCAGTGCTGCTGGCTAGCCCAATTTACATAGGGCAGGCTCAGGAAGAGGAGAAAAATAAAAATAAAAAAAGAGGAGCCAAAAGTGAGCCACAGGCTTCTCTCCTCTTCATTTCTTTTGAGCCGGCCTGTCCTCACACCTTGAGGATGTATTTTCCTTTGCTTGCCAAATAAAACTAAGCTGTAACACTGGTTTGTCACTTCAAATTTTTGCTATGGTGAGACAGAACTGAGGAAATTACAAACTTCACTGATAGGAAGATCCCCTGAAGGAGGGCAAGGCAACCCACTCCTGTATTCTTGCCTGGAGAATCCCATGGACAGAGGAGCCTGGCGGGCTACAGCCCATAGGGTCACACAGAGTCAGACACGACTGAAGTAACATTAGCATACACATGCATAGAAGATGAAAAATGTTGCTGCACCAGCAACAGAAGGACTTTGCAGCCCAATTAACATGGCAGAAGTGGAGTTTGGAATCAGTACCTCTTACTCACCTTCCTCCCCAGTTCAGGAGGCCACCTTTCTGTTACTTTGGCCTCTAGTCAGACAGGAAACTCACCATGACAGGACACTTCTTACCATATGGGTCTGTTTACAGAGAGCAAACATGTTATTTGGAAGCAATTAGAAGCAGATGATGGGAATGATTGAAGGCAGAAGAAGTTGGATGACATCACTGATTCGGTGGACATGAACTTGGGCAAACTCTGGGAGATGGTGAGGGACAGGGAAGCCTGGCGTGCTGCAGTCCATGGGGTCACAAAGAGTCAGACATGACTTGGCGATTGAACAACAACAACAAAAGCTGATTCTGTAACCATTCATATAAGGGAACACTAGAGAGGTGTCACACTAGAGAGGTGGCTCAGACGGTAAAACGTCTGTCTACAATGTAGGAGACCTGGGTTTGATCCCTGGGTCAGGAAGTTCCCTGCAGAATGAAAAGGCAACCCACCAGTACTCTTGCCTAGAAAATCCCATGGACGGAGGAGCCTGGTGTCCATGGGGTCGCAAAGAGTTGGACACGACTGAGCGACTTCACTTTCACTTTCAGAGGTTTGTGAAGAGCTCTCACATTGTAGTTCATATTTATTGAGTACCTACTATATGCCAAGTACTGTGCCAGGGTTTCATATGTGTTATTTCACTGGATCTTCACAATAACACTTTCATTGTTATCTCTGTTTTATAAATGGTGAGACAGAGACACAAAAGTTGTGAGTTGTTTAAAGTCACATGACTAGTATCCAAAAAATTTGACTCATGCCTAAAAGACCTACTGTAAAACAGAAATGAGCATTTCCTATTTGCTATCAGGACATTTTCTTTGTATGTCAAATTTGACTTGTGGCACCAGGGCTATTGTAAATGTTCAGTTTTCCTGTGACCAACTATGACTTGTAAGAAGAAGAACTTTTTTATATTCATCCAAAATCAAAACCTCCTCAATTCAAAAGGAAATCTGTAATAATTTTCTTATCTTTCCTCTAGTGGGCTGTGAACCATTTCTGTAAATAGTTATCCCTTCATTGCAAAAGTCCTACAAAAGAGGTTAATGAGTGAAGGAAAGAAATGACACGTTTCCAAAAATCTGCTTTCCTCTTTCAAGTTCTTTCCTGGTCGCTTCTTTCTCCTGTTTTGTAATCTGGCCAATTCTCAGTCTGACGAGGCAAGTCCCCTCCCTCTTATTATGAATTTTTGGTGGTTGACCTTTTTGACATTTTGGGGTTGAAATCAGGCTGAGGGCCCACCATGTAGTTTTAGTCTCTGTAGTTTTAGTTTTAGTACCCGAGAAGAGTTGACTCATTGGAAAAGACTCTGATGCTGGGAGGGATTGAGGGCAGGAGGAGAAGGGGACGACCGAGGATGAGATGGCTGGATGGCATCACGGACTTGATTGACGTGAGTCTGAGTGAACTCCGGGAGATGGCGATGAGCAGGGAGGCCTGGCGTGCTGCGATTCATGGGGTCGCAGAGAGTCGGACACGACTGAGCGACGGAACTGAACTGAACTGACGTACTATCTATGCTGGGTAAATGTCAAATACTAATGATGCTAACAGGGCAGATAAGATCAGCTGTTCACCGCATTCAACTTCCTTCTGAGGGGAAGGAACAGACCAGCATGAAACAGAAAAGGTGGCCACTTCCTCCTTGAACCCAAGGCTCTATGGGGGCTGGCTGCAGCCACCCATCTCCATTTGAATGATCGATTGTACTAAGAATAGAGGAACTAATTTCATTTCCATAGTGCTAATAGGATCTTAGGTAACTCCTTTTAGGATGCTACAGTCGCTTGCATTTGTCTGGCTAGAGAATGAAAAAATGGAAAATCTTCTCTCTGGTGGAGATGCTATTGCTCATATTTTGTTTTTCCCTCTACTGAATGACATTCCTCTCCTTTGGCTTCCAGAATTCTTTACAAAGCCTCTGCATATAAAAGTGATGCCAACGGTAGGGAGTGAGCACTCTACACACTGGCGCCAAGCTTTGTTTTCAGTGACTCTGCCTCCTGACTTACTCTGTGGCTTCAAGAACTCAATTCACATGGTCTCTGAATCTGGGGTGTATCTTCTTTTATTTGTGTTTTCTCAGAGCTATAATTTCTATTGCCAAAAACAGTAAGGAGTGAGTCTATTTCTGAAATTATGAGTAAGCTTACAGATTAAATGAACACATTTCCTAACATATATAAATTTTGATATATGAAAAATGCCCATTTTTAAAAAAGTAAAATGATACCAATCTAGAGATCTCTGAGTGATTTAAGGATAAATACTTAAGAGTGTTCTGTTTCCATGCTTAAGAGACACAATCTAGAAATATATGACAGGTGGATTCAGGGACTCTATCAACCATCCAGTTCAATTCTCTTGGTGGGGTGAGGAGGCTCCATTTTGATCTTTGTGGGTGTGGAGAGAAGAAGAACCCCACTTTCCATGTTTGGACACAATGTTGAGCTCTGGAGGGGAGAGACCTGCCCCTGAAATCTGGGGTGGCTAAGAAATCTCTGGGCCTCTGGGATCTTTCATGTTTGGGGTATGACTATGTCAGAGGGATGACTTTATACAGATGGAGAGTGGATCAGCTCCCAGGCTAAGTGGCCTGGAGAAGAGGGGATCATGCTTAGAGGATCCTGGGGTGAGATTAGGTTTCTTGGAACCCATGGTGGTAGGCCATGGTTGTCTGCTCAAATGCAAGTCTAGATGTTGCTGTGTTGCTGTGAAGGTATTTTTCAAATGTGATTAACACTTAAATCAGTGGACTTTGAGTAAAGTAGATTCAGTTCAGTTCATTTCGGTTCAGTTCAGTGGCTCAGTTGTGTCCGACTCTCTGCGACCCCATGAATTGCAGCACGCCAGGCCTCCCTGTCCATCACCAGCTCCTGGAGTTCACTCAGATTCACGTTCATCGAGTCAGTGACGCCATCCAGCCATCTCATCCTCTGTCATCCCCTTCTCCTCCTGCCCCCAATCCCTCCCAGCATCAAAGTCTTTTCCAATGAGTCAACTCTTCATACGAGGTGGCCAAAGTACTGGAGTTTCAGCTTTAGCATCATTCCTTCCAAAGAAATCCCAGGGCTGATCTCCTTCAGAATGGACTGGTTGGATCTCCTTGCAGTCCAAGGGACTCTCAAGAGTCTTCTCCAACACCACACTTCAAAAGCATCAATTCTTCGGTGCTCAGCCTTCTTCACAGTCCAACTCTCACATCCATACATGACTACTGGAAAAACCATAGCCTGACTAGATGGACCTTAGTCGGCAAAGTAATATCTCTGCTTTTGAATATGCTATCTG
>NW_024070208.1:51641598-51749800 GCF_014754425.2 Oryx dammah | reverse complement strand
AGTCCAACTCTCACATCCATACATGACTACTGGAAAAACCATAGCCTGACTAGATGGACCTTAGTCGGCAAAGTAATATCTCTGCTTTTGAATATGCTATCTTGGTTGGTCATAACTTTTCTTCCAAGGAGTAAGCGTCTTGTAATTTCATGGCTGCAGTCACCATCTGCAGTGATTTTGGAGTCCCCCAAAATAAAGTCTGACACTGTTTCCACTGTTTCCCCATCTATTTCCCATGAACTAATGGGACCAGATGCCATGATCTTCGTTTTCTGAATGTTGAGCTTGAAGCCAACTTTTTCACTCTCCTCTTTCACTTTCATCAAGAGGCTTTTTAGTTCCTCTTCACTTCCTGCCATAATGGTGGTGTCATCTGCATATCTGAGGTTATTGATATTTCTCCCAGCAATCTTGATTCCAGCTTGTGTTTCTTCCAGTCCAGCGTTTCTCATGATGTACTCTGCATAGAAGTTAAATAAGCAAGGTGACAATATACAGCCTTGACGTACTCCTTTTCCTATTTGGACGCAGTCTGTTGTTCCATGTCCAGTTCTAACTGTTGCTTCCTGACCTGCATACAGATTTCTCAAGAGGCAGGTCAGGTGGTCTGGTATTCCCATCTCTTTCAGAATTTTCCAGTTTCTTGTGATCCACACAGTCAAAGGTTTTGGCATAGTCAATAAAGCAGAAATAGATGTTTTTCTGGAATTCTCTTGCTTTTTCCATGATCCAGCAGATGTTGGCAATTTGATCCCTGGTTCCTCTGCCTTTTCTAAAACCAGCTTGAACATCAGGAAGTTCATGGTTCACATATTGCTGAAGCCTGGCTTGGAGAATTTTGAGCATTACTTTACTAGCATGTGAAATGAGTGCAATTGTGTGGTAGTTTGAGCATTCTTTGGCATTGCCTTTCTTTGGGATTGGAATGAAAACTGACCTTTTCCAGTCCTGTGGCCACTGCTGAGTTTTCCAAATTTGCTGGCATATTGAGTGCAGCACTTTCACAGCATCTTCTTCCAGGATTTGAAGTAGCTCAACTGGAATTCCATCACCTCCACTAGCTTTGTTCATAGTGATGCTTTCTAAGGCCCACTTGACTTCACATTCCAGGATGTCTGCCTCTAGATGAGTGATCACACCATCGTGATTATCCACCATAATGTAGGGAAGGCTTATCAAATCAGTTGAAGGCCTTCATAGAAAAGACTGAAGTCCCTGCAAGAGGAAGGAATTCAGCTTTCCAGACTGCCTTTGGACTCAAGGGTGCAACATTGACTTTGCTGGACTTTCCAGCCTGCTAGTCTGCTCTGCACAATTTGGACTTGCCAGCCCCTACCATTACTTGAGTCAATCACTTAAAATAAATCTATGTGCACAGACACACACACACACACACACACACACACACACACATTGTATTAGTGGTTTCCCTAATGGCTCAGATGGGAAAGAATCTGCCTGCTATGCAGGAGACCCGGCTTCAGTCCCTGGGTCAGAAAGATCACGTGGAGAAGGGAAGGGCAACCCATTCCAGTATTCTTGCCTGGAGAGTTCCACGGACAGAAGAGAACTGGTGGGCTACAGTCCATGGGGTCACAGAGTTGGAGACAACTGAGCGACTAACACTTTCACTTTCACTTCATATATCCTATTGGTTCTTTCTTTAGAGAGCCCTGACCAATTCAGAAGCACATTGGATCCCAGACTGAGACTTCAGTAAGTATTCTTTGGACTGCTGGAGGAATCTACCTGGAGCTATGGGAAACCACGGAGATTCCAGGTGTGGCTGTTCTTCCAAGCTGACCTCAAGTCCCTAATTCACTCAGGCTTCTGTGTGATTCAGACTTCAGTGCTGGCAGAGGTAGTAGGGCTCATGTGTCTTTGGCTTTGAAGTCTTTTGAGTGACTAATGGGTTGTTTGTTTAGGACTGGAGTATAGTTAGCCTACTCTGAGAATATGGCAATGTCTCAGCATCTCTGTTTCCTGGATCTAAAGGATTAGTGGCTCTTTTTGGACAAAGGAAGAGAGCCTGTTTGGTAGGGAAGACATGGAAGGAGAAATGGAACATTTCAAGCTCTGAAGGTATAGTGTACTTTGTGGGGACATGAAGGGATGGGTGTGTTGGTGAAGATGGAAAAGATGAGATGTACTAAGTTAACCAATTAAATTAGTGCAAAGAAGGGCCAATGAGGAGAAAGGTGAGGACTATGTATCTCAAGAACTTGGGGGAAGGAGAGAGCCTCAAATAATGTCAGGAGGGTGACAGGCACAGAGGTCAAATGAAGGCTGGCTTCACTCTCTGACATTCTACCCACCATATGCACTAGCGCCTGCTCCACAGGCCTGCAGAGTCTGAAGAGGTGTGTGAAGTTTCTGTAAATGAGGTTGAATCCTGTTCATGTTCCCCTCAGGGGCTGTTTCCTCTTTACCTTTTTACAGGTTTCCATTTAGTTGACATGCTTGCTTGTCTTTAAGTTTGGGCAGAAGTTTCACCTGACAGCAACCTCCATAAATGTACATTTAGGCAGATAGTTTGGAGGTGCTGGGGTACGTGTGTGTCACCTGCTTTAAAAGCCTCATAAACCCAGAGCTGGAAAGAGAGCTGCCCATATATACATGGCAGATTTACCTCTGGCACCACCGGAAATTTCGGTCTTGGCTTCAACCCAGCTGCATGCAATTACTACCTTACTCTAGATAAACACTTTTATTTTAAAAATTAGTTAGTATGATTTTCTGTTTGTCCTTCAGATATTTTATGATATGCAAATGAGGGGTACTGCAGGTTATTCTCATTATATTTATGCTTGGATTTTTAGTCTGCAAGTGAAAGTCGCTAAGTCCTGTCCAACTCTTTGCAACCCCATGGACTGTAAAGTCCATGGAATTCTCCAGGCCAGAATACTAGAGTGGGTAGCCTTTCCCTTCTCCAGGGGATCTTCCCAACCCAGGGATGGAACTCAGGTCCCCTGCATTGCCCGAGGATTCTTTACCAGCTGAGCCACAAGAAAAGCCCTGGATTTTTAGTCTAGCTTTCTTTATAAGAACAATGAATTATATTAACATGGATTATATGAAAGCTATCATAAGGGACATTCAAAGGCAGGAGTGGTGGGGCACCTGTGAAGTTTTTGCAGGCCCAGAAAAAATGCTGCTCAAGTCTATTTGAAAGGATTGTGTTAGAGAGCTGCAAACACTGATGGGTGTGGGATCTTTGCCCATGTGGAAGATAATGTGTGGATGCTGAGTAACTGGTGACGGAAAGGATTATACAGCACGTGGTCTCTGTTGCTTCGTGAGAAGAGAAGACGCAGATGTGATGAGCTCATTTAATCTACAGACAACACGTCACCCAGTTATTTTGTCATTTTTTTCTGAGCTATGTGAGGTATGTGAAATTTTCTGGGGTCAGAATTATAAATATGACTACACACTAGTTCTTCTTGTGCCAGTTAGCAAGCTAGTATATTGAGCTACTAGGGATATCACAACTTTTACCCTGAAATCACAGGACAACTTGGTCAATGGAAAGAGAGACCTGGAATCACCCTGAAAGGGCAGGTACATTAAGGAGTCCTATTGTGAGGTAATGGATGTTAACTAAACTTATTGTGGTAATCACTGTGCATTATAAACATACATCAAATCATTATGGTGTATGCTTTAAACTAATACAATTTATATACCAATTATATCTCAATAAAATGGAGGGGAAAAGAGTAACGAGGAGGAAGATAAGAAAGGAATTATTGAATGTCTACCCTGTACTGGATGGGGTCAGATCCTATGGGGGAATTAAATATGACTAAGACAGAAATTACAAGTGACCAAGACTGCTCAGAGAAATGAAGACGTCATAGGTTATAAACACAGTGTTACTTTATGTACCATTAAGGAAGAAAACCGCTGCCAGTTTTAATTGTATCTTTAAAATTTTTTTAAATTGTATTTTTTAAATGTTGTCAAGTAACCCCAGAGATTTCAGAGATGTTTAAATGTGAAAAAAATATGCCTCTTAGAATTAGTGCAACTAAGTACTTCAGAGTTTGGATTCTGGTATCAAATTTCTGGAGCAGTTTATTTAATCTCTCTATATACAGTCAGCAAAAACAAGATTGGGAGCTGACTGTGGCTCAGATCATGATCTCCTTATTGCCAAATTCAGGCTTAAATTGAAGAAAGTAGGGAAAACCACTAGACCATTCAGGTATGACCTAAATCAAATTCCTTGTGATTATACAGTGGAAGTGAGAAATAGATTTAAGGGACTAGATCTGATAGATAGAGTGACTGATGAACTATGGACAGAGGTTCGTGACATTGTACAGGAGACAAGGATCAAGACCATCCCCATAGAAAAGAAGTGCAAAAAAGCAAAATGGCTGTCTGGGGAAGCCTTACAAATAGCTGTGAAAAAGAAGAGAAGACAAAAGCAAAAGAGAAAAGGAAAGATATAAGCATCTGAATGCAGAGTTCCAAAGAATAGCAAGAAGAGATAAGAAAGCCTTCCTAAGTGATCAATGCAAATAAACAGAGGAAAAGAACAGAATGGGAAAGACTAGAGATCTCTTCAAGAAAATTAGAGATACTAAGGGAAACATTTCATGCAAAGATGGGCTTGATAAAGGACAGAAATGGCATGGACCTAACAGAAGTAGAAGATATTAAGAAGAGGTGGCAAGAATACACAGAAGAACTGTACAAAAAAGATCTTCAAAACCAAGATAATCACGATGGTGTGATCACTTACCTAGAGCTAGACATCCTGGAATGTGAAGTCAAGTGGGCCTTAGAAAGCATCACTACGAACAAAGCTAGTGGAGGTGATGGAATTCCAGTAGAGCTCTTTCAAATCCTGGAAGATGATTCTGTGAAAGTGCTGCATTCAATATGCCAGCAAATTTGGAAAACTCAGCAGTGGCCACAGGACTGGAAAGGTCAGTTTTCATTCCAATCCCAAAGAAAGGCAATGCCAAAGAATGCTCAAACTACCACACAATTGCACTCATCTCACACTAGTAAAGTAATGCTCAAAATTCTCCAAGGCAGGCTTCACCAATATGTGAACTATTAACTTCCAGATGTTCAAGCTGGCTTTGATCAAATTGCCATCATCCGCTGGATCATGGAAAAAGCAAGAGAATTCCAGAAAAACATCGATTTCTGCTTTATTGACTATGCCAAAGCCTTTGACTGTGTGGATCACAAGAAACTGTGGAAAATTCTGAAAGAGATGGGAATACCAGACCACATGACCTGCCTCTTGAGAAACCTATATGCAGGTCAGGAAGCAACAGTTAGAACTGGACATAGAACAACAGACTGGTTCCAAATAGGAAAGGAGTACGTCAAGGCTGTATATTGTCACCCTGCTTATTTAACTTCTATGCAGAGTACATCATGAGAAACACTGGACTAGAAGAAACACAAGCTGGAATCAAGATTGCTGGGAGAAATATCAATAACCTCAGATATGCAGATGACACCACCATTATGGCAGAAAGTGAAGAGGAACTAAAAAGCCTCTTGATGAAAGTGAAAGAGGAGAGTGAAAAAGTTGGCTTAAAGCTCAGCACTCAGAAAACGAAGATCATGGTATCCGGTACCATCACTTCATGGGAAATAGATGGGGAAACAGTGGAAACAGTGTCAGACCTTATTTTTTGGGGTTCCAAAATCACTGCAGATGGTGACTGCAGCCATGAAATTAAAAGACGCTTACTCCTTGGAATGAAAGTTATGACCAACCTAGATGGCATATTCAAAAGCAGAGGCATTACTTTGCCAACACAGGTCTGTCTAGTCAAGGCTATGGTTTTTCCTGTATGGATGTGAGAGTTGGACTGTGAAGAAAGCTGAGCGCCAATGAATTGATGTTTTTGAACTGTGGTGTTGGAGAAGACTCTTGAGAGTCCCTTGGACTGCAAGGAGATCTAACCAGTCCATTCCAAAGGAGATCAGTCCTTGGTGTTCTTTGGAAGGAATGATGCTAAAGCTGAAATTCCAGTATTTTGGCCACCTCATGTGAAGAGTTGACTCATCGGAAAAGACTCTGATGCTGGCGGGGATTGTGGGCAGGAGGAGAAGGGGATGACAGAGTATGAAATGGCTGGATGGCATTACGACTCAATGGACATGAGTTTGGGTGAATCCGGGAGTTGGTGATGGACAGGGGCACTTGGCGTGCTGTAATTCATGGGGTTGCAAAGAGTTGGACACGACTGAGTGACTGAACTGAACTGAAACCTCAGCACCTTCATCTGAAAAATGAGCATAATAACAATAGTTCTAAACTCACAGTGTTATGAAAAAGACTAAGTGAGATAATTCATAGATAGCTTACAACCCAGTGTCAGACATATAGTCAATGCTCATTAAATGCTGGCTTTTTGTGACTTTATTTTATTTTATATAAACTTTTAATTGAAGTATAGTTGGTTTACAATATTGTGTTAGCTTCAGGTGTATAGTAATTTGATTCAGTTATATATTTCTATTTTTCAGATTATTTTCTATTATTGGTTAATATAAGACATTGTATTTCCCTATGTTATATAGTAAATCCTTCTTGCTTATATATTTGTACTGGTTTGTATCTGTTAATTTCATAGTCCTGTTTTAACCCTTCCTTGATCCCTTTCCCCTCTGGTAACCATAAGCTTATTTTCTCTGTCTGTGGGTCTGTTTCATATATAGATTCATTTGTATTATTTTTTTGATTCTACATATAAGTGGTATAGTATTTGTCTTTTTCTATTAGACTTACTTCACTTAGTATAATTTTTTCTAGGTCTATCTACGTTGCTGCAAATAGCAATATTTCATTCTTTTTATGGCTGCATATTATTCCACTGAATATATACCACTTCTTAAGCCAATTGTCTGTTGATGGTCACTTGGATTGTTTCCATGCCTTGGCTACTGTAAATAGTGCTGCTAGGAACAATGAGGGACATACACCTTTTCGAATTGCAATTTTCACCTTATCCAGATTTACATCCAGGACTGGGATTGCTGGATCATTAAGTTCTTGCCCTAATAGCTTAGAATGAAACTCAGCTAATGTAACAGAGCCAGCAAAATGAGGAGATGAGTGGGAAAATTCCTCAGCCTATGTATTCCAAGTGGGAAGCTGATATTTGGGTGTGGGCTGCTTTTCCAACTACAGACAGAGCAGCCTAATTTGTTTAAAAGAGGTCAGTTGGAAGAGTTTCAAAAAAATATTTCTAGGCAGTTAACAAATGTGGCGAATATCATGCCTATTTAAATGGTCTGAAGAAAATCTCCCTTAGTAGCAAAGAGAAATACTAACTATATAGACAGTTCCATTACATTATGCCTCAGTTCCTCTCATCTGCGTAGAGTAGCCCTATCTGGGAAGACTGACCCCTGCATAGCATTTCGGTCATCAGAAAGGCTTGAACGTGGCTGAGGGCATTAGAGGTTCCTCCTGATGGGAGACTTACAGAACATGTTCTTCTGGAGTGTTCTCACATTGTCACCAGTGACTGGACTGATAAATTCCCCAGTAAAATAGTCCCTTGGATGCAAATATCCCAAGCATAGAGAGTAACTTCCGTTTGTTTTCCAAGGAAATGTTGACTATTGCAAAAGAATGGAATCATCTTCCCAGAAAAAGCTGATTATAATAGTGTTTAGAGCTCTTTGAGAAAGAATCCTTTCCCAACGCATTTTATTTGCTATGTTTGATTTAGAACAGAGAGCCTCTCTTTCAAGTATGTTTATTTCTTTTGGTTAAGTGGTATCTATGACATTTATGGCCTAGAAGAGTGTAACATATCAATTATGCCGTCAAAAAACTAGCCAACCTAAAGTTTGCCAAGTTATCTCTTGAGAATTTTTGGTTTCTTAAAGTACTCATGTATTATGCAGTTTAAGCTTGAGACAAAAAAGTTGAAAATTCTAGATTTTTAAATATATATCTCAAAATAGTATTTTATTGTATTCAGGGAAATTTTTAAAACAGATTAGTCTTACTTAGTAATGTCCTTTTTCTAAGTTTTACATTACTTAAGGACTGAACGTGGGATATTGTTACTTAATGATATTCATACAAATATTTTCCCTTGTATCAACAGAAGTTGAATATTTCTTAGATTCCACCAGCTTGTGGAAGTCCCCAGGCTGAGGTGACTCTCACAGCAGTAGTCTTCTCACCACATGCATCAGTGACCACTTCTGAGAGAGAGGGAGGCCCTGATTTGTTGTGGCTATTGTGTTATTCAGAGAATCCTCCAGAATTAGAGGAGGCGAGGGCAGACGCTGCTGGCTTGGCCTTTCTGGTCCTGTAGGTTGGCTGCTGCCTCTCTGCTTGGCGTGTGCAACTTGCCCTTGACCTCTAGTGACTGGGAGTGTTTATCCTGAGTTGCTATGGTCTGGAATTCTGCCTCTTGACCCAAGCTGTTCATTTCACCCTTTGGTCAATGGGAAAATGGCCTCTCCTTCTAGAGTCCACTTCTCTCCTTCTTGAGCATGTGGGTGGGAGGTAATGACTGCCTCATAACAGACTTTAAGAGCTACCATGAGTTTCAGTTATGTTATGAGCTCTCCAGTGGCAAAATGGCAATTCATACAGCAGAGTGGGGTAGGGTCTTACTGTGACAGGTTTGCACATTTAAAGAAAGTTGTTTTTTAACATATTTCTCTCTTTTTTAAGGTGCATAGACAGTCCTGCCCTCAACAGTTTTGAGGCCCCGAGTGAGAGTATAAAAATGGAGATACACATGTAAAAGTCTAAATACTTGAGTATAAATCAAACGAACCTAAGTGTTATATAAAACATACCTTATTCTCCTAACGACAACTGTCTCTTTATTTCAATGAAATTTCCATGCTTTAAAATTTCAGCCTTTTTACATTTTTGAACTCATTTCTCATTTTCTATCATAATTTTGTCTTGTTTTCAACCTCGATGATCTAAAGTATAGTGTACTAAATTTGAACACATTTTTAAAAAACATAAATTAAAATACATGTAAAGATTGAAAAATAAAATATTTTTGTATTTTCCAAAAGGTTCTTTTTCTTCTTCTGAAATATTAAAAAACTCTATTGAAATTAAGAGGTAAAATTCAAATGGGAATTAATAAATATAATAAATTGTAATCAATTTTGAAAATAAAGCTGAATATTTAATTTTCTGGATATAAATAAAATAATTTAAATATATCTATAAAAATAAAACTATTACTACTTCTAGTGTTCAAAGTCCAACTAGTTACCACGCTTCATGCATGTTGTTTAGATCTTTATGCGTTGTTTTAAAATGTGAACTTATATATGTATAACTCAAGTCATATGAGCTCTTTAATATTGAAGAATGTTACTCATTTTGCACACGCAACTGCTATAAGCAGTGTGCCGATTTGTGAGTGCCTCTGGACCCCCAGTTTGAAACATAAAAAGAAAGAAGACTCAATGCTCAGTAGTAATGGGAAATGATACCTCATTACGCATGAAGTTATTATATTCATAATATTGGGGGGTGATTGTGACACATTCTTTATTATGGTTTTCTTTTCTTAAACACTTTTAGCTGCTAACACCCTCCCTGTACTCTGAAGCATTGTCAGTCTCTGAAGTTGGCAGGGTCATAGCCCTCAAACCTTCATGGCATTTGGATACAGTTGTCATTCCTTTCAAAGACAGGATGAGAGATGTGAAATTTCCCTGAGGCTTGAACAACATGAATAATGAGAGCAGATATGTAGGCTTTATGGACTGTGTTTAAGTTCTGAGTCTTGGTTTAGAAGAGACAAAGGTGCCCAGGTGTTCTTTACTGAATTCCTTTTGCTTGGGTTTAAGGGCTTAAAAAAAGAAAACTCAATCAAGAGACCGAGTTTTCTTTTTTTAGTTTTATATTGGAGGATAGCTGCTTAACAATGTTGTGTAGTTTCAGGTGGACAGCAAAGAGACTCAGCCATACATATGCGTGTGTGCGTGCTAAGTCAGTTCTGTCTGACTCTGTGTGAACCTATGGACTGTAGCCCGCCAGGCCTCTCTGTTCGTGGGATTCTCCAGGCAAGAATATTGGAGTGGGATGCCATGCTCTCCTCCAGGGGTCTTCCCAACTCAGGGACCGAACCCACGTCTCTTACCTGTCCTGCATTAGCAGGCAGGTTCTTTACTACTAGCACCACTCGGGAAGCCCCAGCCACACATATACATGTGTTCAATTCTCACCAAAATCCCCTCCCAGGGGATCCAGGCTACCACATAACATTGAGCAGAAGTCCCTGTGCCATACAGTAGCTCCTTATCTGTTACCCATTTTAGATACAGCAGTGTGTACATGTTTATCCCAAACTCCTGAAAAGTGTGAGTGTCAGTGCATCACACTGGGCCAGTCAGCACTTTAGCTTTGGATACTTAAGTGTTGTTTGGCTTCTCATTTGCTCCCAGATTCTCTCCTTATTTACAATGTTTTCCTTTGGCTGTCCTTTCCTGCCATCTAGTTTCCTCTGGACGTTTCCAGAAGTCATATTTTTAGTGTACCTGAATATCATTGTTGTTGTAGTTTGAGCCCTTTCCGTGTTTTGCCTGTCTTCGAGGATCGTGACAGTGAAAGATACTTGTTTTAGGGTCTTAGGGAAGATCATAAGTACTCCCAGAAGTGTTGCCTAAATCCACATGCTGGTCCAACCCAACTGGTGGTCTAGCTTACAAAACAGCATCCTGTTACATTTAAATGATTATCCTTCTGAATAATCTCTTCTCAACACTGGTGGCCTAAAAAAAATGACAAAATGTTCCAGATAGTGTGCTTTGAAGATAAACATGATATTGCTGACAGAACTTATTCCTCTATTCTTTTTTTCTTTTGTTGATCTTACTTCCTCATAAGAGGTAGTTACCACCCAAGTGTAAAAACAGAGGCCATTTTTGGCTTTTCTGAGAAGGTCACTTCCTTCATTTTGACTATATTCATATGGAGCAGATCCCACATAGATAATTTCTGGTTAAAATAGAGAATTTAGGAGCTCAGTTTATCTTTTTTATTGAGATGTAATTCATATATTGGTTTTATAAAGATTCAATATTTGTATACATTGCCACATGTATAATGATCTCCACAATAAATCTAGTTAATATGTCACCTCATGTTGTTCTTGTTCAGTCGTTGTGTCTGACTCTTTGCGACTCCGTAGACCATGGCACACCAGGCTCCTCCGTCCTCTACTATTCCCCAAGTTTGCTTAGATTCAAGTCCATTGAGTCGGTGATGCTCTCTAACCATCTCATTCTCTGTCTCATCCTCATCTCACATAATTACAATTTTTTTCTTTTTATGAGAATTTTTAAGATCTATTCTCTTAGCAACTTTAAAATATACAATTATTAACTACAATCACCACACTGCACATTATATATACCCATGACTTAATTATTTTGTAACTTTAAGTTTGTACCTTTTGACTTTGTTCACCCACTTCTCCCACCCTAGATTGCTTCTGGCAAGCACCAATGTGTTCTCTGTTCTTATGAGTTTAGGTTCATTAGATTCCACATATTAGTGAGTTGAGACAGTATTTGTCTTTCTCTGTCTGGCATATTTCACTTAGCATAATACTGTCAATATCCATCCATGTTCTTGCACCATTTTCCTTAGTGACTGCACCAATTTACATGCCCACTAACAGGCTTTCCTTTTCTCTACATCCTTGGCAACATTTGTTATTTGTGTTATTTTTGATAATAGCCATTTTGACAGGTGTGAGGTGGTATCTCATTGTGGTTTCAATTTGCATTTTAGCAGTTCAGAGTATTTATAGATGAGATTAAACATTAACTACCCAGGTATTGCTCATCAGTTCTGTGTCTCTCATTAGTCTTAAACTTTTTAATCCTAGTACTTCCTCAATTACCTTCTTGCTTCAGAATGATCAGTCATTTTGACACCCAGCATCATCTTTCAGTTCTCTTCTGTAGCCCTTCTTCCCTTTCACTTTTTCCACATTCCATATTAAAATTTGCATGGTGGTTAAGGCCATGAATTCATAGTCTGCAGCACACCAGGCTCCTCTTGGAGCTAGGCCTTGTATCCTAGCTCCATCACTCACTACAATGTGACTTTTGGAAACAACCCACCCTGTCAGTTTCCCTATTTATAGAATGGGGATTATAATGCCACCTCATAGGATGGTGGGAAGGATTAAATAAGATAATGCAGGCAAAGCATTTGGCAGAGATCTGACATAGGAAAGATACTAGCAAATGGTACTTACTGCTATTTGTCTTTCCTTTTATTTGTCTTTGGATTGTTTCATAGCTTTACCTGAACATCAATTGAAGGAGGAGAATTGAAAGGGAATTTTAAAATTAAACAGCAGAGTCAAGAGTTTCACAGTAATCTACTGGATATTAATTGAACACAGAAACATAGGGTGCCTCCTCTGAGATATACTGCTTTGAGAAAGAAGGAGATTCTTTCGTGGATGTTACCAAAGCCAAACAAATAATTATTCTTTCTCTCCAGGTATGGGTTTCTGACATTATTTCCATTTCCAGGGGAATTGAAGTTAAGTAATTAATAGAATGTTATCTGTATGTAAGACACTAACAAACAAGTCCCACCAAACCCCCAAAACAGAAAATTCAAACCTAGTCCTAAGGCACTCATGCTGTTATTCCCTCCACCCCCAACTATCACCAGGCTGGCAGTAGGGTGGGCAGGTGGTGGGAGAAACATGTGTGCTAACACGTGGCTTCTTCAGGGAAGAGGTCATACTTTGGTTGTGAAGAAGCACTGCTTCAGGTCCTATATTTAGTTTACTACCAAATATATATATATATATATATGATGCATTAAAGGAAATAGAACTTAAGATAAATGGGGATAAAAATCCATTTAATCAAAGCATTTAATGCTCTAATGAGCAGAAAAATGACCCCTTCCTAGAAATAATTGAAATGAAATAATTGAAACTTTTTGAACATGTTAATTGGCTTTCTCTGCTTGCTTCCTCACAGGCTTACTCAGTGTTCCTGAAAATTCTCAAAGCGATCCTCCTGTATATCTTTAATCTTGTTATTCCTGGACTGGAGTCCCCTCTCTCTACCTTTCCACGAATCCTAAATAGTTCAAGGTCTTGCTGGCATTTCTGTTCCTCCTGAGACCTCTCTTCCTCCTGCTTTACCTTTTCATTACTCTCTAAATTGTTTCAGTTAAACTTTAAACCATGTAGGAGAGCAAGGACCATGTCTTGTATGTTAAAAATGCCATGTCCCATGTGGTACCTGGGTGTAGTTCTGGAAACACTAGATATAAACTGAATACATTTTGTCTGATGGTTTGAAGACCTGACTTTTACTTGACCAGAAATTCAGACAAATTTAGCAAGATGTTTATCCCTTTCAAAATATGATTAATAAGACTTTATGAAAAACTCTATGTCTCTTATGTTTTAAAATTTCCCTGCTCGTATAATTCTATGAGGCTAATAATACAAAGCAGCTGTGGAGAGTGAACACTAGGTGTACTTTCATAAACAACAGGAAAAGCAAACAGATGCAGTTGAAACCCATCCGGAAGAGTAAAAGGTGGTGGAAATATCACACTAGGAAGCAAATTCATAAACACTGTAGACTTTGCTGTTACCCCTGAAGAATCATCCCAAATATACTAGATAACAACCTCAAATTCCTGTGACGCTAAACAAGCAAAGCTTCTGGAAAATAATCCCTTTTGTCTTGCCTGTTTTTCTTGATTAAACAAAAAAACAACATGGAAATGACTGGCAAGGTAGTGGCCAAAGGAAAAAGGAAAACCCCAAACCCAGAAGGCCACGAGTGTGAGATGACCTTTTAGTTTACTGTCTGTCTGCTTTTTATCTGCTGCTGTTTGGGATTCAGGAAAGACAGCTCTTCATGTTGTCTCAGCTGCATCTGCTGTAGCTTTTCTTTCCATTTCTAAAAGTCTCTCAGCAGATTCTATCATAATAAAACAAAACAGCACAAACCCATAGAAAACTTCCCTCCTGGTTTTAAACCTGCCACATTTTGATGTCAGGAAAGAACAATTCTTTCTTTTTACTCCTCTCTCTTCAATAGTAGCTTTGGATGTGTGCTTATGTCTCTTAAAGTTTTCTTATTTCAGGGTATATATGTGATGTTCTTTTTTCAAATCCATGTTAGGTAATACAGATAAGGATGGTTTCTATAAATTACCACATAAATCATTATAGTAGCTACAAGAGAGGTAGTTAGATGGATTATTGAAGATGAAACACTATTCTCATCCTCTATTCTCTTGGCAGAAATGGTATTTGTAGAGGCGAGTAGGCTTGGCTTCTTCTGTTACTGATTTAATCCTTCTTTTCCTTCTTTCTCCTCTTGCCTTCCATTTCTCCTTCCCTGCTATGCTATTCTCAGCCTGCTATGCAGTGATTCTAAAGTATAATGACCTCCCAGTGTCTTCTTAATATTTGCCCACTTCATACAGGAATCAGGACAGTGGGCCTTGGTTTGCTGTTTTCTTTAATATCGACATATTTAGCAGCATTTTAGCTTATGGATACAAGCTCAGAATTTTTTAAAAATTTGGCTTTTATATTTAGCTCGACTCAGTGTGATCTTCTTCAGTGTCACACAGATTTTCCACGTATTTTAACATGCATTTCCCTCCAGTCCTCATTGAATTAAATCTCACTGCTCTTTAGTTCTCGATGATGGTTCTTTCCAAGAATGGTATCATATTAAAATTTAAAAAATACGTGGGAAATAATTTGACTTTTAGAAGCTATGTTTTGATTTTGAAAGAAAATGGATGTGATTTTTTAAAAAACCCCTTCCCCAACTATTTGAGAAAAATCAGCATGTAGCAGCTAAGTGGTGGTTACTATGTGCTCCAGTACATAATGAGGAAAGTAAATAATCACTCCTAAAGGCCCAGGCATTTGCCTCCCATTATAGAGACAAGTGGTAAATAATACATTATCTGTAGTACTGTGTCAATAACATTATCAATAATATTAACTAGAATTGTAAACACCCTTGGTGATGATGGTAAACACCCTTGGTGAAACTAGCTTTGATACCCAAATGTAATAAGAATAGGGCAACTAAGGGACTGAAGTATCCATAAACTGAGAATGAGAGAAGGGCCTTGGACTGTTTATTTTGCAGAAGAGGAGATTAAACTGAGATGTGAAACGAAGCAAACTCCATCCACACTGTCCATCCAGGCTTGTTGGGTTTGCTTCCTTCTAGAAATAGTCCAGCAGTGGTTGAGCAACTAAACTTCTGGAAAGTGACAGACAGAGTTCTTTTCCTGGGTGAGAGCATGGGGGAGATGGTATCTGTGGTCTGTGCATGAGAAATGGGGAGAGTTCCAAGTTGCTAGTTGACGTAAAGGCAGGATGTTACTGGGGTCGCTGATGGAAGTCTGCACTGAGCTTTTCTGATGGCTTAAGGCTGCAAACCCATTTCTTGTTGTGGGTCCCCTGTCTCCTGTGTGCTGTGATTTGTGAGGCTGAGGTCCCTGGTGGCCAACAGGGAAGTCTGCGAATCTGCAATGGAATACTGGATAGCAGGGAGAAGCACCCAGCAAATTGGGGCTGAATATTTTGTTTGGTCAACTCATAAGGGAATTTGTTTATTGACACCAGACTTGCCCTGTTTTTCCACTGAGATCACAAGAGCTTTCCTCTTGTTAACTTTAGAGAGGTTGAGAAGGTGAAGGTCGAAGCATTTGTGCATGGTAAGTTGCTTTAGTCATGTCCAACTCTTTGTGACCCTATGGACTAGCCCACCAGGCTCCTCTGTCTGTGGGATTCTCCAGGCAAGAATACCAGAGTGGGTTTCCATTTCTTTCTCCACGGGATCTTCCCTACCCAGGGATCGAACCCACGTCTCTTATGTCTCCTGCATTGGCAGGCAGGTTCTTCACCACTAGCGCCACCTGGGAATCCTTTGTGGAAGTTGTCAAAGAACACTCTTATAAAAGCTATAGTTAGTTAGTGTTAGTTGTTCAGTTGTGTCTGACTCTTTCTGACCCCATGGACCCCACCAGGCTCCTCTGTCCATGGAATTCTCCAGGCAAGAATGGGTGGCCATTTCGTTCTCCAGGGGATCTTCTGACCCAGGGATCAAACCCATCTTTCCCTCATTTGAGGAAGATTCTTTACCCCTGAGCCACCAGGGAAGCCCCTAAAAGCTATAGACTCTCTCAGTAAGCCCTGAGCATGGTGTGAACATCAGTTGGGACCTGTGTGTTATCTGAGGACCTGACTGTCTTGGAGGCTTTCACTGCTCTGTCACAAAGCATCATAGACATCCTTTCCTGTGATGGCTTTGTTGTAGCTAACAGGAAGAAAAGAAACGGCAAGTGTAGGCTTGGGAGGGAGAGAGAAGTGGTATGAGAAATACATAGATGTACTGAGAGGGAAGGAGTGGAACCATTGTCGGATGGGAATTTGAAACACGGAAGTGGGAGAGGAAGAAAAAGAGATGTTCTTTGGATGCTTACAGATCAAAGAACTAGAACTTGAAAAGGAACTTGACGTACAGAGACAAAGCAGATTGAATATGTAAGAGAAGAAGCAATGGAAATAATTTTATTTCTTCTTTCCTATGAAATAGAACTCTCCTTTGGTGAAATATGTATTGTCTGGTCTACTCCCAACCTCCAAGCTTTATAAGTAGGCACTTGTGATATTCCTTGTTTCAATCTAGGAAGCTGATGGATCAACCATAGTGATAACATACTTAAAGTAAGCTTGATTAAAAAAAAAAAAACAGTTAAAGATAGGTTTGCATCCAGAATTTGACATTGGTAGAAACCAGAAGGCTTAAGGAATCCATGAAAAAGAAATTTTGTTTTCATTTAACATCGTTTGATTGGAAACACAAGAACCAAGAGGTGGTTTTTAAAAACTAATGACAATAGTAAAATAAGTGTGACTGATGTCCTGGAGT
Source organism: Oryx dammah (assembly GCF_014754425.2). Lineage (NCBI taxonomy): Eukaryota > Metazoa > Chordata > Mammalia > Artiodactyla > Bovidae > Oryx > Oryx dammah. The sequence goes on along the minus strand of NW_024070208.1, from coordinate 51,732,865 downwards.
GAAGCCAGAGACCAGGATATGTCCCAGTTTCCTGGGATGAAGGAAGGATGCTCATATTTGTGGAAGGGGAAAGGGAAGTCATACTCATGGAGTGCCATGCACTAGGCTAAACATTTTACATGTTTGATCTCATTTATTCATCACAATCCTGCAATTCAGCATTATTATTGCTGTTTTGCAAAGGAGGAAACTGGTTCTGTCACTTAGGAAAAAAATATATAAGGGCCATAAGTAATTTTTTAAACTATGTCTTTCATTTATTGGGTATCCGAGGTTTGGAGTCAAGTGTAAGGTTTCTATAACTTGACTTTCAAGGCTGTGAGATTTCTTTTGAGAAATTGTCAGCTCCTCCCTTCTGTGAGAGTATATTGACATCCTACACTCCCTACTGCCACTACTTGGTTGCTACTCATCTCCACTAAGATGGTAAGAAGAGCTGGAAACCTCCAGGTCATGATGTCTTGCCATTCTGAAACTTCACCTGCAGCTTCTGATGGTAACACCTGTTGAAACCTGGTTAAGCCTGTACTCAGACAAGGGGACAACTTACCCATCCTTCTCTTGACTCAAGTTAAGTGGCTCTCACACTTGTGATGGAGAGTCCCTGCGGAAGCATCTTGGAATTAATGTTTCCCTCATGGAAAGTCCCATCTCAGGATTTTTTTTTTTTTTTCAAGATGTCTTAATGGACTGAATTGTGTCTTCTCCTTCTGCCAATTCATATGTTGAAGCTTCACTTCCCAACATGACTGTATTTGGAGACAGAGCCTCTAAGAAGGTCATAAAGATTAAATGAATCATAAGGGTAGGGATTAATCCAATAGGACTGGTATCCTTGTAAGAAGAGGAGGTGATATCAGATCTCTCTCTCCGCCAGTACGCAGAGGAGAGGCCATGTGAGGACATGGCAAAAAGATGGCCATCTACAAACCAGGGGGAGATGCATCACTAGAACTAACCTTCGCAACCCCATGATCTTGGACTTCTAGCTTCCAGAACTGTGAGAAAAAAAATATCTGTTGTTTAAGCCACTCAGTCCATGCTATTTTGTTATGGCAACCTGAGATGATTAGCATAGATGATTTCTGCCAAAAACTGAACCTGAGATAAAGGTTTGAGCACCAGTAGTTTCTTTGGCATGAGGTCCCAGAAAGCACTGTGAGATGGTGGGGTTGTGAGACAAAGAAGGAAGGAAAACCAGTGAAAAGTGTGATCATGAGTAAACTCGGGCTATGAGGAATTGGATCTCAGTGCTTCTGGGGAGCTTCTGAAGGACTGTGGAACACATCTCAGAATCTTCTTATTGCAGAGTATTTATTTACCTACTCCTTTGCCCCAGTCATTGAGTGTCCCCGCCCACTCCAGAGCAATTTCCAGCCTGCCAAGATCCTCCCACAGCCAGCGCAGGCAGAGAGATGCAGAAAGCCATTTAAGCATGAAGAGTCAAACAGTTATCTCTTGAATAGGCCAAGAGTGACCTTCAAAACGAATGTTAAATTTCCATCTTAAAAAGAAACCACGGTTCATGATTGGGAACTCATGTACACCCGTGGCAGATTCATGTAAATGTATGGCAAAACCAATACAGTATTGTAAAGTAAAATAAAGTAAAAATAAAAAAAAAAAAAGAAAAGAAATCACTATACAATGTGTGCACTCACTCCATCTCTACGTACCTTATCCTGGATCCTTTCCAGTCATGAGCTTATCCTATTCCTGCAACTCATCCTTTCCTGAACTGCTCAGGTATGGAGTAACATTTCCGAATGGAGGAAAAGTCACAAATGTCCTCATGTCAGAACCTCACCATCAAAAATTCCCACTGTGAATTAAAGAGTTTTGTTTCTGGTAGGATGGTATAGACAAACAGTTGATAAGTACTAGCCTGGAAAGCTTAACTCAACTGAAATTCTCCTGACAAAGACCCTGCCACTGCCTAGCAGTGATTTGACAAAATTGTCACCTTTAGAATTTGCACTTTATATTAAGGCATTATGCCCACCAACAGGCTAACCAAGGGTATATTTCAAGGGGAGGGGTGGACAACACAAGGGTGCATTGTTTCCCATGGACATCTGTTATCAGAGCAAAATGAAGAAGTGCAATTGGTTATATTTGTTGGGAAAGAGAGCTAAGCAGACAAGCAATCCTGGGCTCTTTGATAGAGGGTAACAGCAGATCTCTGGTTACTACACCCTCTTCCTGCCCATCACTATTGCTGTCCTGCCTTGGACTCCATCCCAAGTGAAGTGTTCCTCCCACTAATTGTTTAATGTGGCTTAGTCGTGTTTTCCTCAAAGAAGGCGCTTGGCTTGAGTGTATGTGGTGAAAATTTTCTTGCTTTCCACAGCTCCCTCCCTTCTTTTCTCACTCTCCTCCTGTTTCTTTCTCTTTGTGTACTTAGTCGCTCAGTCGTGTCCGACTCTTTGTAACCCCATGGATGGCAGCCCGCCAGGATGGTCTATCCATGGGGATTCTCCAGGCAAGAATACTGGAGTGGGTTGCCATGCCCTCCTCCAGGGGATCTTCCCCACCCAGGGATTGACGCCAGGTCTCCTGCATTGCCAATGCATTCTGTACCTATGGAGCCACCAGTCACATAAAAAATGTCGACATTATCTTTAAAAAAAAATCATACTTGCTCACCATAAAATATCACACAATGCTGAAAAGTATAAAACTGCAATGATTATAAATATCTTCAATTACCTACCAGAAATAACTTATGATTATTTCAGACACCTTGCTATATATTTTAGAAAGATAGATACATAGAGATACAAATACTTATAAAAAATGGAGTTATTCTCCATATGCTACTTGAAAGTGATATGCATTAAATTATATCTTGTTAATAATTTAACCAAAAAAGAATAAGAAACAGAATTGAAATGAAGTACTGCTGAAGTTCAGATAAATTTTCACTGTAAGGCAAATTAGCTCTCAAGGAATCTTGCTAAGAGGATACAGAGAATGTAGTCATTTTTTTAAAAACTACAGATTTAAATTTTGGATAGTATCTATTGACTCCTTGCTCTGAATACTAGAAAATTAGCACACTTCCCCCCTCCAGCTTTCACCTGGATGGCAGTTTTGAAACTTATTCATATTATAATTTTTCTATTTTCAAGATTTTTGAGATATACGTTTATGCTTAGTTCTATGTACACACTGATTCGATGTTTACCACCTGTCTGTTCTTTCCAAAGTGTTTTATTTTTGTTCATTTTTATGTTGACTGGATCTTACCTTTCAATATTTAAAAAAATTTTAAATTAAATTAAATTAATTTTTTGAGGGGGAAGCAACTTGCGGGGTCTTGGTTCCCTGACCAGGGATCAAACTTGGGCCCAAGGCAGTGAATGTGGCAAGTCCTAACCATTGGATTGCCTGGAAATTCCAAGTTTTTCATTTTTCTTTCCTTTTAGGTCTTATGGGTTATAGATTTTCCAAGTTCTTGCCCAAACTGACTCTCAAGACTATACATATTTTCTGGAATTGAGAAATTTTGTGGAGAAATTTGGGATCTATCTGATTAGTTACTTGCTTTTTATGCCTAGATTTAAACAGTTTGTTAATTTTTAATGGCAGTCAGGTACTTTGTCAAGGTGTATACTGCTGTTGATCATACTGATAATGTTTTTACAACTACATGTTTTACTCTAATAATTTGTACCTGGAAGGATCTAGTTCAAGAAAATTTATTTATTTTTCTAGGATATCTTTGTACATTTTCTTCTATTCCATTTTTCTGTTCTGTCTTCACAACAATTATGTGTATGTTCATTTTTAAATCTATCTTCCCTATCACTTTTTCTAGACATTTTAAGTATATTATTCCTCCTTTCCATCTCATTTTGTTTAATTTTCTCAAGACTATTTATTGTATCCCTGAGGATACTTTCAGTTGTTCTTATTCCATTTTCTCAATTTCTTCTTGTGTAGCATCTACCACTGAAATGTTATTTTCCTCTTCCATTTATTTTCTGAGCTCTGCTTTCTTGCATATGATGTTCTTCGATAATTTAACAAGCTCTTCTTTGTACTGTTTCCCTCCCTCCCCTTCTGATGACTTGGTCTTTTCTATGAGGCCAAGGAGAGCTGTTTGTCTCTTATCTTCGTTTTCTTTCTTTCCCCTACTCATTCCTCATATTTGAATAGAGCCAATGGTTTACTGACCCCCTGATGCATTTGTGTGTCAGAACTGGGGTTAAGGTGAGACAAGCAAAGTGCCTGGGATGCAAAATTCAAGAGCAACAGACTTTCAGGGTCTCCCTGGGCTCCTTGCTTGCCTCACCTTACTCCTGGCCCTCGTTTGTATGTGTGTGTGTTTGTGTGTATGTAGAGAATGGGTGGTGGGGGCTAACACTGAATGGGTAGCAGTGGTGGAGTAAGTCATGGACACCCACTGACCCCCTTAGGGTTTCTTGTCTTGGAGACTTTCTCCCTTCCCAAAGTTGACACTCCCTTTTTGCCTAGGGACACAATTTTCCTGTTTTTTTCCCTATATAGAGAATAGTATAGTGAACAGCAGTCACTTGGATCACAGGCTCACTGATCTCTGCCCATCACTGTTTCCTCTCCTCCCTCCCCTCTGCTTCACTTCTACCTATTTCCCTTGGGTAAGAGGCTAGATTATCCCATAGAAAAGGTAAGGTGACATGCTTTCACTTTGAGCTCCTTCTCCTTTCTCCAGTTTTGTGATATTGCTCTATGACTGTCCGGGACCATTCCCTGCCTCTCTCATCATCTGTTCGCATGTCAAGAACACATGGTTTCAGTTCAAAGATTACTGGCTGTGACCTTCACTTACTGTAGGGGATGACTTTATCTCACCTAACATCTGAGAAACTGTGCATGTAGGCAGTTACCCGACTCAGTTCAGATTGCACAGTGCCTGCCAGGTTGGCTCTTGGATATGTGGTTTGTGGTTGTGATGCTGCCCATGTTTTGCAGAAGTGGGAGCTTTTCCTCTGTATTTTTAGATATTTTTGTGGGTTCCTCTAGGGTGGCAAGCTGAGCAAAAGTGCTTTTATGCTATATTCAGCAACAGGTGGCACAGGAGATGCAAGGTAGTTACTGGTTAATTGCGGATGAACTTTAAAAAGAGGCATAGTGTGAAAGGAGATGGGCAGGATCCAGAAAGGGGCACTGTTGTTGTTGAGGCTGTGACTTCCGCAAGGTACCAACATTTTGCTTTTGTACAGGCTCCAAGCTGAAATTAGGGACATTGATTAAGAAGGGAGGAAATTTTCTCTTAGCTTTTCATTTTTGTTACAAGGAAGGGAGGATGTGGAGGGCCTTTTCCAAGGCTAGGGCTGAAGATTCCAACCACAAATAATGCACAGAAGTTGATTACTTCTGCATTGTCATTTCCAGAAATAGATACACTGTTGTGATTCACCCAGTGGCCGGTCATGTCATAGTTTGCCCATAGTGAACATGGGGTCTCTTTAGAGCTAGATTGTTGCTTGTCTGGGTCTTTCCCAGACTCTTCCTTGGACTGCCTGACCTCTAAACCTAAATAATTCTTTTTTTTTTTTAATTTTAGCAAAATAGACTAAATTAATTTAGTTTATACTTTTTAGTCATAAGAAGAAAGCAACATACTACCCCCAAGACAATCATATTTAGGAAAAATATCTTTTCCGAAACTTGATGATTTTTGTTATTCCATGATAGAGTTAAAAATAGTCTTTTGAGGTTGTTGGGAATTGACCAATGGGCATTTTCAAGGCTGATTGTAGCATCTCCTTTTCTGAGCCTTGTTAGAAAAGTTTAAATAAGAATAAGTTGCCTAGTTTGAAATCATTAGTGTCTGGAAGAATGTAGGTTTTTAGAGAACTTCTTGAGATTATTTCCAGATCTATGATTCAATGGTAAATCCTCCCCAAGTTTTCCAATGTAAAATTACTATTTATAGAAAAACCAAGAAAGAAGGAGTTATGGTAGATAATTTCTTGTAATATTTTTGGTGATCCTAGACCAAGTCCTTTTAAAATTTTTTTAGCAATTCATTTGACATACTAAGTGCAAAAATCTTTTATTTTTCTGTTAAAGACATTTGTCTCACTTGTAAAACATGATCAGTGGTATTCATAAGCTCTCAGATAATTCTGTCATGTAAATTAATAACCTTTCTTTTAGATTTGAGACTGTAAAAAATCTGCCTGCCATGTGGGAGACCCAGATCAGGAAGATCCCCTGAGAAGGGAATGGCTAACCCACTCTAATATTCTTGCCTGGAGAGTCCCGTAGACAGAGGAGTCTGATGGACTATAGTCCATGGATCTCAAAGAGTTGGACACAACTAAGTGACTAACACTTTCCCTTTCTTTTTTATTCTTGAATAAATTGCCTTTAAGTGTTCATCTAGATTTACAGTCTTTTGAGTCAGTACATTATTGAGATTATCTGTGGCTTTAGTTTATATTCCCCATTTTCTCTTTTTTGAATATATTAATATTTAGCTTCAGTGTGCATCACATCTATTTAATTTTAGTTTTGAATAGCTGTAGTAATGACATCTTTGAGTTTTACTGTTCATTTCTTTTTTCTTAAACTACTTCAATTGCTTTATCTATTCTTTGCAACAGTGTTTAAATATAAAATTTAACCATGCACCTTCTTTCATAAGGAATCACATCTTGTGCTTCTGAGTGATTTCCTCCCCCCAGCCCCATTCCTCCCCACCTCTTTTTATTGTCATCCTTTACTTCTGTCTACATCCCTTCTCTGAATCAGCATTTGTTTATTTGAGAGTGTGAAAGTGAAAGCGTTAGTTGCTCGGTTGTGTCTGACTCTTTGTCATCACATGGACTGTAGCCCATCAGGCTCCTCTGTCCATGAAATTCTCCAGGCAGGAAGACTACAGTGGGTTGCTATTCCTTTCTCCAGTGGATCTTCCCAACCCAGGAATCAAACCCAGGTCTCTTGCACTGCAGGCAGATTCTCTACCGCCTGAGCCACCCCTGAAGTATTCGTATATTAAGTGCTTTGCTGTTGATGGGATTGACCATATGGCTCCCAAATTTGATGCTGCAGTGGGCCAACACTTTTGATATAATCCAGACAGTACTATGAAACTGATTATATTAGGTGAAGCAATGTTGGAAAAAAAAGATCAGTACATGTAAAAGAATCAACTTTTGCTGGTTCTAATCATCTTGCTTTTATTTTATCACTCTGCTTCTTTCTTTTTCCTTTCCCACAGGCTACTTTGATCATGCTATTTTTTATAGCTCCTCTTTCCCATAATCCGTTCTCAACTAGGATGACTGCTTAGCACAGAGTAAGAAATTTTCTCCTGTGAGCCTTCTCTCTCATCAAGCTCAACTTTCATTCTTCTCAAGAGATGGATTACAGAAGGAGCAGATTTAAAATTCACTGCCTGCTCATGAATAAACATGGTAAAGAGAGCTGTTGAGGTAAAGTTATATTATAAAATATTTGTTTAAAAAACTCATCCTTTTGCTCTCATGGAATTTCTCTCTTAAATTCACTTTAGCAAATAATAACAACCATAAAAAATAAATATACCCAAGGGCCTTAATAAAAAGGGAGAACGAATGCACAGCATTTTATGTCATGAAAATAATAGCTCTGGGAAGTCCACTGCAACATCGACTGCTTCAGCCTGACTTTGGCTGTTGGATTTCCAGTGCTTCCCCTCAAGTTCTGGATGAACTGTGACAGCATGCATGCATGCAAGCTCACATGTGCCTGAAATGCATCTGCTGACTAGAAGTTGGTGTATTGAGGTTTCATGATTATTTTTGTTCATCAAAGTGCTTTTTTAAGACAAATGAAGTTAATGGCAGTCCACTCACCTCTCATTCTGCCCTCCTCCTCAATCTTTATTTCCTGGGTAAATAGGAACTTGTTCTTCCCAAACAGTTTTGCTGCGATTGGGAACCTTTTTTTCCCCTTTTTTTCTGAGCTGGTGACTGTGGTTCTGAGTAAAAGACAACTGTCTGCTAAAAAGGCCTGTATAGCCCCATGAAAAGCATTGTTTGTTGTACTGATGATTAAAAAAGAATCGAAGCAAAAACCTTGCTGCTCTCTTTCTAGCTTTTTTGAACTCTCTCTAGTCAACTACTTTGAAGGGCAGAACAGTGAGTCCACTTTTTAAATAGTCTTTAAAAGCTGGGTTTTGGAGTTAGAACTGGGCTTAAATTATTATTTTTTCTTATTGAAGTATAGTTTATTTACAATATTGTGTTAGTTTCAGGTATATAGCAAAATGATATGGTTACACATATATATTATATAGCTATACATTTATATTATTTTTTAAAATTCTTTTCCATTATAGTTTATTACAAAATATTGACTATGCTGTTAAGTCGCTTCAGTTGTGTCCGACTCTGTGCGACCCCATAGACAGCAGCCCACCAGGCTCCCCCGTCCCTGGGATTCTCCAGGCAAGAACACTGGAGTGGGTTGCCATTTCCTTCTCCAATGCATGAAACTTAAAAGTGAAAGTGAAGCCCTCGGTCGTGTCCAACTCTTCACGCCCCGCTGGACTGTAGCCCACCAGGCCCTATTATATATAGTGATTTCTTATTGTTTATTTTATATATGATAGTGTGCAGTGATTAATTCATACTCCTAATTTATCCCTCCCCCCTTCCTTTTTGGTAACCATAATTTATTTTCTATGTCTATGAGTCTGTTTCAGTTTTATAAATAAGTCTATTTATACTATTTTTAGATTTCACACATAAGTGATATTCTATAATATTTGTCTTTCTCTGTCGGACTTCACTTTTGCATGGTAGTTTCTAGGGCCATTCATGGTGCTGCAGGTGAAATTATTTCATCTTTTTTATGACTGAATAATATATATGTGTATGCATACATATATAATAACATATATAATAACTTGTATGCATATATATAATATATATGTGTGTGTATATATATATGGTATCTATATCTATATATCTGTATATATCTATATATCACTTATTCTTTATTCATTCATCTGTTGTTGGACATTTAGGTTGCTTCCCCATCTTGGCTATTGTAAATGGTGCTACTATGAACATTGGGGTGCATCTCTTCTAATAAAAAGTTTCATTTTTCTGGATATATGCTCAGGATTGGGATTGCTGGATCATATGACTCTATTTTCAGTTTTTAAGGAAACTCCATACTGTTCTCCATAGCAGTTACACCAATTTCCATCCCCACCAACAGTGTAGGAGAGTTCCCTTGAGGCTTAAATTCTGATTCCACCATTTACTACATGGCAGCCAGCAAATTATGTAAACTTTCTATTTTTTCATCTATCAAATAGATATCTTTTGAGACGACACAAAATAATGCATTGAATAACTGCTATCACAGAATAAAACCTCAGTAAAATGTATCTCTTATTATTGCTGTCATACTATGGCCACTTGATGTGAAGAGCCGACTCATTGGAAGAGACCCTGATGCTGGGAAAGATTGAAGGTAAAAGGAGAAGTGGGAAGCAGAGGATGAGATGGTTGGATGGTATCACTGACTCAATGGACATAAGTTATAGCAAACTCCAGGAGATGGTGAAGGACAGGGAAGCCTGGCGTGCTGCCGTCTATGAGGTTGCAGAGAGTCAGACACAACTTAATAGTTGAACGACAGCAACTAATGTGTGTTTGGAAGCCATTTTATTATTTTTAAAGTGACTTTCTACCCTTTTTATTCCCACTAGACTTTGAAAGAGTCTTAAAGAGCATTGCCTTATCTGCATTTATAATCACCAGTATTTTTGAGCTTTTTTGATTAGAACACTGGACTGGGCTCTTTGGTTGTTACCAAAAAATAGTGGAAGTAGCCATTCTTTTTCTTAATGTGCCAAATGTTCTAGTCCAAGCTAAATATCATGGCTGGGACTGACTAAGGGAGAAGGACTTCTTTTTTTCCTTACTTGGTATTTCTTATATATTTAAAAAATTTATTTATTTATTACAATTGGAGGCTAATTACTTTACAATATTGTGGTGGTTTTTGCCATACATTGACATGAATCAGCCACGGGTGTACATGTGTCCCCCCATCCGAAACCCCCCTCCCACCGCCCTCCCCATTTCATTCTTCTGGTTGTCCCAGTGCACCGGCTTTGAGTGCCCTGTTTCATGCACTGAACTTGGACTCGTCATCTATTTCACATATGGTAATATACATGTTTCAATGTTGTTCTCTCAAATCATCTTACCCTCGGGGAGAAGGACTTCTTGGATAGAGGAGGACACAGAATTCTGAGAAGCAGGTAGGGTTCCTTGTCCTTGCACAGAATGGACCAGGAGTCCGAAGACTTGCCTTTTAATTTGTCTCTGACACTAACTAGGTGTCTTCATACCACTTCACCTTTTGGAATCTTTGTCTCTTTGTTGATTAGTTTAGTTTTAGAGGAGAACTGCTTCAGTCTTGTTTTTCTCCTGCTTTCAAGCCTCTCCCCAGCTCGCTGAATTAAAGTCCGACTCTGTGCTTGGCATCCGTGGCCCAGAGCCTGCCTTCCCGACCTGGTCTGCTGTGAAGCTACTGCAGGCACCCCCACTCTGTCGTGGGTGGCAGGGTTCCCTAGAGCTCCCCTGGCTCTTTGGTCTCAGCCTGGCCTGACTGTCCTTCTCACCGCCCTGCTCTCCTACAGTGCACACACTGCTTTCCATCCAGCAGCTGAAGGCAGAAGTCTAGCTGTTCCTTTTTACATTCCCTCAGCATCCCTCATCAGTTGATCCTTTGCCACCCCGCCCTATTAATTTTTTCTGATTAAAATCTTTTCATGCATTTCCTCTGTATTCCATGTGCTAAGTTGAGTCTCCTTTGTATTTTACCTCAATTGTTGCCATAACCTCCTAATGCTTTTTGCTTCAGTTCTTCCCTTTAAATCTGTTCTCCATCCTGCTGGCCAGGCGATCTTTGTAAAATGCAGTTACAGTCACGTCACTCTCCTGCATGCAGTCCTTCAATGTGTTTCCATTAATCTATGGAAAGTAACCAAACGCTTTTCACAGCCCACTTTGTATTGTGGTTACACGTTACTTTGCTTTGTCTTGCCTCTTGATTATGAGCTATCAGAGAGCGGGCACTATGCGTTACTCAGCTTTTTATTTCCCAAAGCGTCTAGCAGAGCAGCTCACATTCTAGTAGGTGTTTGCTGCATGCGTGTTATGTGATTCTATCAAATAGAACTTATATTATCTACTTTATCTTTCTCAAATTAGGTGTGATGATTCCACGAAATATTGTATGGAAGATTATCGGTAAAAGTAAATGGATCCATCCTCAGCCTGCATGAGTCACATAATCATAAGTCCATCCGAAAACCTTTTCTTTCTATGAATAAAAACTCATCTTTATGTAAATGATGTTCGAGTCATGATGAACTGTTGCAAATCTCAGAAACAATGGCCAAGCTCTCCAGATAAAAGTCCAAAGAAGGTGGAGCTGGGATGCAGTCTATCTATGGAGCTCTCAGCAGCAAATAGGGTGGCAGGACTTGATGTGGTAAGCAATCCTCAAGGACTCTGCAGACTATAGGGCTTCCTACAGACAGCCAGAAAGCCCTTAATGGGCATCTCAGAGGGGCTTAATTTTCCACGTGCTGTGCTCAGACACTCAGTCATGTCTGACTCTTTGTGACCCCATGGACTGTCGCCTGCCATACCGTCCATACGGTTGCTCAAGGACCTTTGCTCTTGGCTAAGATTACTTGGTAAGTCTGCAAAGTTGATTGGCCCACAGCCAGAGTTCAAATATTCTCTTTCTCTCTCATCAGTTTTCCCTTTTACAGCTCCCAGTCATGGAAAAAAGCTATGAGATGGGCCGGCTCGAGTCCTGGTCCTTTAAGCATTATTTCACCGTAAGAAACAACTCACCGTTGCCCCTCTTAAAGAGATGAAAACTCCCCTGCTTAGAATTCAGTGACTCATGCCACTTGGACGCAACTACATTCTTTCTAGGGCGGAAACCCTGAATTCAAGTGCAGCTGGCCAAGTTGGGGAAGAACTTTAAGCTGTTTCTGGGAAAGAACTTAAGTCTTCTTACTGATGATGAGAAACAGTGTTTAGTCTTTGTGAAGAGTTAGAAGCAGTATACTGGTAAATAATAACCTTGGGGCCAGCCAAAGAATGTTTTGAGTGGTGTTTTGATTACCATTAAGTTTTTTCTTTTTTAGTGTAACCTACTAAATTTCTGAATTCTTGTGATAAATGTAATTCTGGAGAAGCATCAAAGGGGAAGGAAGTACAGATGAGAGTGAAAATAGGGAAGGGTTACCAGATATTTGTAATAGCAAAGTGTCTTTTTGCTAAACACTTTTGTAGTTAAAGCCACAATTTTCCGTGTAGTTGGGGATAGACGCCATATTTTCTTCTTATATGGTGGGATCTAAGCTAGGCACTCAGCCCATATAATAGACCTCACATAAACCCTGCAAGATGGACAAACTCTAACTGCCAAACAGAATCTACATTTGCCTGAGAGACCGATGAGTATTTATTCAGTGTCCCTGGTAGAATTACTTAGGGACTAAAATAAAGCTGTGATAAAGCAGGAAAGGCACAGCAGTGAGAAATGCAGTGTTTAACAGAAGGGATGTTGACGGAACAGCACTGATGCTAAACTCCCTTGGGCAAGTAATCATCTCTTCTAGCATTTCTAAATCACGAAAGTGTGTTGTGAGTTTTTTCTGGTTTGCATGATTCTGTAGTCTGCTGAGTCCTTGAGGATCGCTTAGCACAATGCTCTCATCCAGGGTAAAGGGGATCTAAAAAGAATGTCATTCAGCCTTATTATCTAAACAAAAACCTTGTGCCGTGGACCTGGAGACTCCTAAGTGCCTGCTATGGTTTAAGGTCCCAGGGGCAACAGTTCAGTAGCTAACCGAGGCTTTCTTTTGTGTACATCTTGCCAAAATCCCTTAAGAGCATCTTTACTGCTTGGCAGTTTTCAGGATGAATCCTTTTCACGTGTAAAATAAACAGGGGTTTAAAAATCTTCCCTTCTGTTGAGGACAGAATTCCAGCTGTCTGTTTCTTTCTTCCCTCCAACAAAAACAAAGCCAGTGACTTGTATCCATTTACAAGCCACAGAGTTTCACCTTGGTGCCCCCTTTACCATACAGGATGCATTCCTTCTGTTGCGTTTCCTGCATCAGCTAGCGTTTCATCTTCCTGCTTCCCTCAGTGTTTCCCCTACTCATTGTAACTCTTCAAGCCCTTATAAGTTTTCCTATTGCTATCGCTTGCTAATTTTTTGGGTTCATTTTTCCAGTATTTCCCTTTTCCTGCCAAGCCACCATGCTGCCATAGTTACCTTTACAAAACACACCACAAGTTTTATCTGCCTTAAGCCTGCTTAAAACTGGCGATAAGTCCCTACTGTTTCCCAAAGTGTATGGGATAAAGTTCCAGCTTCTTGGTGTTGGGGTTTGAGGCAGAAGCTTAATTACTTACAGTTCTTCCTTTCCAGATTCAGAATCAATTGTGTGTTCGACACACAAGCCAGATGGAGATGAAAATACAGTGTCCAGTCTACTACTGATCAGGCTGCACTGGGGCTTGGCCCAGAGGCGGGCTAAAATATGACTTCCTGGAATCTTTTCCTTGAACTTAGCCATAAAGTTCAGGAAGAGCTGCTGGAGAACTTCTGGTAGAGGTTTTGGGGGGCCTGGGGACAGCCTCAGCGGTTGAGCAATCAATCACAAGCCTGTTTGCAAGGCTCGCTGTCTCTGGAAATAACACTTCCTTAAAATCTCAGAGGGAGGTCAGCCTATTCAATGTCTGGAAATCCAATAGGCTAGCAACTAAGACACAGTCATACCACAGCCTGATCCTTGAATCCAACCTGCTTTAAGAGTTCCTTATTAGCCCACTTGGAGTTCCTGTTTCTTAGCAGTATCTTTACCTGTTTCCCTCTTGGTCCCTGTTCTTGGAATAGGCTGGGATAATGATATGGGGTTATTTGCCCGGAAGTCGCTTTAAAACGGTGACATCATAGTCTTTTTGAGGTGGGAGCATATAGCCTGAAGTACTTGGTGAGGGCTGGGGAAATTTGGTTTCCTCGGTGTTCTAGCTCTTCCTGCCTTCCCATAAGATTTCCTTTCAAAACAGAAAAACAAGTTCTTGTGTCCGCATAAAGATTGCTGGAGGAAGAAATGGTGAGACTCTGTGGACCCTTCCTTTCTCCTATCAGAGGGTGAGCTTGGCCTGAAAAGTCTAGGACCTCATTGACTAAACATAGTCAACCCACTTAACTTTGTCATAGTCGGTTCACCAGACACGTGTAAATGAACTAGGTTGAGTCCCAGAACACAGTTAGGAAACATCTGCCAGGCTGCTTTGTTACCACTTACCAAGTACTGTCACCTTCCCAGTAACAAAAGGCCACTCTCACTGCCCAGCATCCTGCTTGTTTTCAACCAGACTCATGAGGTAATGCCTGTCAGTTTCAACACCCCACTTCCCACTACTGATCTCTGTTTTAGGCAGAATTCTTGTGGGTGCAAGTAAGAGAAACCCAACTCAAACAAGACTATGGTTAGAAGTATGGAAACCCAAGAGGTGTCTCTGACCTCAGGGTTGGCTGCATTCTGGGGCCTAAACTACCTTACGATGAGTTTTTGTTTTTTTCTTGCCATATCTTGTCTCTTCTCTTTAACTTCAGTCTATATTTTTATAACTGCTTCTAGCAAAGAGTCAGAGATGCCTGAGCAACCAACCCTTTCACTTTCTAGCACCAGCAAAAGAAGACTCTTCTTTTTCCAGAGACCATGTCTCAAATGTGATGGAGAAGGCCTGATTAGCCCACTTAGAGTTCCTGTTTCTTAGCAATGTATTTATCTGTTTCTCTCTGGGTCCCTGTTCTTGGAACAGTCTGGGATAATGAGATGGGGTTTATCCTCCTGGAAGTTGCTTTAAAATGGTGAAATCACAGTCTTTCACTCACCTGCCTCCCTTGACTAATTTCAATGCCCACTTGGATGGGTTGCTGTGAACAACCAGGTACAACCCTTGTACCATAATTGTGTGTTTATGTGTCTCACTGAGCCTCTGTGTTAGAGCTACAGCATGGCAAAGAAGATCACAATTTGTCCCTCCCACAAAGTCAGAAGGCCATGGTACAGTCTGGAGCTCATTTGTTTGAAAAGGGAAGAAAAGAGACTCCCTAAGTGCTGCAGCCTCATGGCTGTCTGCCGTGTCCTGTAACCACCAGTGCCAGTGGGGTCACCACCCCATCCATCACACTGAGAAAGGATCCTGGCACAACCACTGGCCCCGCTGAGCTTGAAACTTCCCCTGCTGAAGCCTGAGGCTCAGTGTAGCTGTCGCCTGGGAGGTCTGCAGAGATGTGGCTTTGGCCAAACCACCTGCTCTGGCTTTTCATTGCCCACCCCACCCCCCTACTGCTAAACTTTCCCAGGGCACTGAGGTTTCTGAATATGGGTTAAGAGCATTCACCGTGACTCTCAGAGATGCACCCAGGTAAGGGTGCTGCACACTGACATGGTTTAGGTTCCAGGTTCTTTTTATAATGTCCTTCCATTCCTTTTTTATAATGTCCCTCCCTTCCTTTTTATAACTGAACTTCGTTTATTATTATTTAATAATTTTATTTATTTAGTTTTGGCTGTGCTGGGTCTTTGTTGCTCTGTGGGCCAGGGTGAGAGCTAGTTTTCTCTAGCTGTGGTAAGCGAAGACCACTCTCTTGTTGTGGTGTGTGGGCTTCTCATTGCGTTGGCCTCTCATGTTGTGGAGCACAGGCTCTAAAGCACAGGGTCAATAGTTGTGCTGCATGAATTTAGATCCATGGCCCATGGGATCTTCCCAGTTCAGGGATCAAACTCATGTCTCCTGCATTGCCAGGCGTTGGCGGATTCTTTACCACTGAGAACCCAGGGAAGCCCCCAAACAAGCTTCCTTATTTTAAATTAATTTTAGTTTTACAGAAAAGTGGCAAAGACAGTATAATTCCCATACATTCTTTGCCTGGCTTCTCCTCTTGTTGACATCTTATAATCATGATGAATTTTTCAGAACTAGAGATTAATATTATTCTTTCCTAAAATACAGACTTCATTCAGATTTCAGTAGTTTTCTCACCAATATGATTTTTTTTTGTTGCTGTGCTAGGATATCACATTGTCTTTAACCAAGTTCCTTTGATTTACTCACAAAACTAATTCTCTTACATTAGTTGCTAGTGTGGGAGATTAGTTGTCCTAATGGCCTTCATTGACTACCCCTCCCTGTATCCACGCTCCTTGCAATGTGAAATCTTAGCATCTCCTATAAAGAAGTGCTCTACCTCCCCATTCTTGAATCCGGCTGACGTTGTGACATGCTTTGGCCAATAAAATGCAGCAGATATGAAGATCTGCTTATTCCAAGTCTGGATCCCAAGAAGCCTCGGGTGCTATTGCTCCCTCTCTTGGACCCCAGCCTCCTTTATGAGAACAAGGCTGGGCTCACCTGCTGAAAAGAGGAACTACATGAATGGGATATGAGATATCCCAGCTGTATACTGAAGCCACGATAGACAATCAGGCCCCAGCTGACTCAGATCCATGAGCAAGTCCAGCCAACATCAGCTAAGCCTGTCCCATTGCAGAAGAGTCATCCAAATGGCCCATAGATTTGTGAGCAAAATAAATGTTTAAGATGGTGAGTCACTTAAGATTTGTGGTTGTGTTTATGTAAAGGTGTCATAGCAAGAGAGAGCTAATACAGATGGGAATGGATGGTGACCCAAAGTTCACTGTCACCAATAAGTTGAGTTAAATTCATTGAACTTTGCAGGTTGTAGGTCTTCTTGGGAGTGGTCTTAGACATTTGTAACCCGAGTTAATGAACACTTCTTTATAGGATCCCCTTCTCTGGATCTGAGTGGGTTTGAATAGAAATCACATATGTGAAACAATATTTCTCTTGTCACACTGGGTAGTTCTGAGTGCTTTCCTAACCACTAGGTTCATGGGCTTGTGCATACTGGTTGAAGTCATGGTTCACCACAATAGGTCCCCGGATTTCTTTCTCTCTCATTCCAAGGACAAGAAATCTCTGCACACTTGCTCTAAGTTTTTGCTGCTTTGAGTATTTCCCAAATAAACTGTCTATATTGGCAGGGTTTTCTGCTGACTCTAGTGGATACAAGTCTGGAATTTAAATTTGATATCTTCAGCCATCTTAGATTAAACTTTTTTTTTTTTTCCCCCTTTCTTCCAGGGCAGACAATGGTCATTTTTTAAAAAGTGCTCTGAAAACTGTGGTGTGCTGCTTTGAGGGAAAACCAGTTACAAAGGGGTAGCCTATCCTCTCATATAATGTCCATTAAACAGTTTTACTTTCTCAGTTTTGGAATTAAATTCTGATTCTCCTGGAGAAGGGTCTGCTTTTCTCCTTTACAAGGTCTCAAGCTTTTCCTCTGCTTTTTCCTCCTTCCTGGATTTCTCCTCCTTCCTACTGGAATGGTGGTAGTTTTCCCAGGATTACAAAGATGCAGGTGGTAGTCCCAAGTTTCTGCCATTCTCCCTCCAAAAACTGTCTTACCCCCGCCTCCCATGTAGGAGTTTCAGTATCTTGTAGATGCAGAAACAAGACAGCCATGTGTTTCTGAGCTCTGATCAGCAGCTGTTGTCTGGAGGTGACAAATGAGGAAGGGGACCTGGAGTGTAGCAGGCTTTCAGACACTCCTTCTGTGTGTGGTTCTCTGCCCAGCTTTTGAGACAGCTATTCCTCTCCCAGTGCCTGAGTCTCTGGGTTTTTGTGAAGTAAAGTGACTTGCCTCATTCCCTTCTTCCTCCCTTTCCAGTGCTCATTAGGAACACTTGTTCAGTTTTTGGTAACTTGAATACTTTTCCATCTTCCAAAATGTCTTGACACTGCTCATTAATTTATTTATTAAAATATTTTAATGTATGTGTGTATTTGGCTGTGCCAGGTTTTAGTTGCAGTGTGTAGGATCTTTAGTTGCAGCATTTGAACTCTTAATTGCAGCCTGTGGGATCTACTTCCCTGACCTGTGCCCCCTAAGACACAGTCTTAGCCCCTGGGCCACCAGGGATGTCTCAACACTGCTTTTTTACTATTATCTCTTACATTCTCTTAGTCCTTGTGAATCTTCTTTTCGAATGCATTATTAATTTTTATTAAACTTCAAAAGTACATAAATGCTTGACATTAATTTTCATGCCTTTTGTGCCTAAGTTATTTAATAGTATATAAAAGCAATTAACATATTATTTACTATCACAGCCATAAAGTTGATGATAAAAGACATATCAATATGAAGAAATATTGAATAAATATAATAAATCTTCTTAAAGGTAAAATGAAAATAAATACACCCTCAGATGTAACTTATATAAAACTTGATGCTGCAGGGGTGGGTTTAAATTTTGATTTGATATCTTCTCTTATTTTAGTGGGTTTTGCAAGGGAGTTATGTTCACATTCCATCTGCCATGTTAGCCTGAAGTCTTCAGACTTTTTAGATTTTTATGAACATATATAAACTTGTTCTGCTGTAATTTTCTTCTTTAGGAAGTCTGTCTGGCTTTTTAAAAAGTCGCTTAATAAATTATTTCAAAAGAAAAAGGAGTTGAAACTGTAGAGTTTAGAATTTAAAAACAAAATTATTTTTTATCTCTAAGAATTTGAGTAACTCTGAAAAGAATAGCAACAAAATGTAAACACCCCTGGGCACATCTAACATTTGATTATATACAGTTTTTGTTCAAGAGAGTGGATTTTCTTTTCTTGTTGATATTAGCACTCTCATTAACACAGTCGTATTCATTATTCTCATCTTAATCACCCATTTTACCATTCTTGTGAGAAACGAAGAGTTTTTCTGAAACACAGGAAGTAGCTCTCACGGCTTCTTTTCCGTGAACTTGATGTTGGCCATGATAGGGACAATATAAACTGTTTTTCCTATAACATATTAAGGATGTGACATTATAGTGAAGTCCTACCTAAGTTTTCACAGGTGCAAATATTATTTAAATAAATATATATATATATATAAACTGGATCATAACACCTTGTGTTTGGCAAATGGCTTATTTTTCTTTATAGATTATGAACCCCTTCACATCAGTACATAAAAACTAACTCATTCTTTTTTTTTTTCTAAGATAGCTTCTCAAATGGTTTGCTATTCAAAACAATGTTGCAATAAACACATCTTCATATACATTTTTGTTCATCTGTTTAAGTATTTCTGTTAGATATTTTTTCTGGAGTAGAATTATGAATCACATGATCAGCACCCATTATATTTTGATAGATAAGGCCAGAATGCCTTTCAAAAAACTATCAATTTTTACTTTGCATTTTTAGAATATTCATTATTTCATCCTTTCTTCAAAACTATATTTATTTTCTCCTCTGGATCTTTGCGCATCTGATAAGCAAGACAGTATGGTCTTAGTTCACACTCTTGCCTGTCAGTGTGATCATGTTGCTATTCACTTCACTTCCAGTCTCCATACACAAGCCAATACTTTCCTCCCATTTCTGATGGTAGAAGAGTGAAGTCAGCCCTAAGGTTTGCAACAAATCCGGATGTTTGTTCATTAAAGGGAATTGTCATTGAGAACACGGATGACCCCAAAGGTGTAAATCTTGTTTACCTCCTGATTCTGTCACTTTGGTAGTATTTTAGAAATATGCCAGTTCAGGACACAAATGCTCTCTCCCTGGTTCTCTCTGAGAAGAGTTTGAACTCTAATAATTGTCTCTAGCTAGAGGGAACCACACTTCTTTGACTTCCTTTCTTGTGCTTTAGTGCAATCTTTGGGAGTTTCTTTCTGTGTCACTTCCTTCTGATAGTCACTAGAGATATGTTTTGATTCTTTCATTTTAGGCTTTTGAAGAGTTTGTACTCTTGACTGCTTTTCTCCCCCATGGAATGTGGCCATGCGATGCTTTCTTTTTACCTAAAGCCCCGTGAGAAGGGTTCTAAGGAAGAAAGAGTGGCCTGATGCCCAGGAAAGGGAAGCAAACTGGCTAAAATTGCCAGTGTCTTCAGATGAGAGCAAGGAAGTAAATTGGATGCCTATTATTAATCTCTTCACATTCTCTAGGTTTCACCTCTTACTTTAAGCCATTCAGGCTTCAGTCTATTTTGGGAAGTGAAAAGTGACGATGTCTTACCTTGAACCTCTTGCTTCCTGTGCTGTGGTTTTTCTGAGGCTGTGGTGAATGTTGTAGGACATTGTAGGACCCCACTTCACACTAATGCACTAGCTTCTGGACTTATGGGGGAGTTTACACCCAGGGCACAACCTTGATCAATAAGGGATGGGTGCCGCCAGAGAGGAGAAGGCAATGGCACCCTACTTGAGTACTCTTGCCTGGAAAATCCCAGGGACAGAGGAACCTGGTAGGCTGCAGTCCATGGGGTCGTGAAGAGTCGGACACGACTGAGTGATTTCACTTTCACTTTTCACTTTCATGCATTGGAGAAGGAAATGGCAACCTACTCCCTTTCTCTTGCCTGGAGAACTCCAGAGAGGGCGGAGCCTGGTGGGCTGCCGTCTATGGGGTCACACAGAGTTGGACACGACTGAAGTCACAGCAGCAGCAGCTGCCAGATAACTTTGTCTTCCTTTCTTCCCCTAGCTGGGTGGCCTGAGATGGATTTAATGACTACTTAGAACGTTCTACCAGAATGAATTGACACAGCAGTGGCCAGTGCATCTGCGGTTGGTTGAAAAATGATACCCCAAAGATAATCATGTTCTTACCCTGGAACCTGTAAATATGTTATTTTATGGCATAAGGGAATTTTCAGATATGAATGCATTGAGGATTTTGAGGTGAGTAGGTTTTCTCGAGTTATCTGGATGGACCAAATGTAATCAAAGAGACTTTGTAAGAAGGAGGCATTAAGGCACTTCCCTGGTGGTCCAGTGTTAAGACTTTGCTTCCACTGCAGGGACATGGATTCAGTCTCTGATCGGGGAACTAAGATCCTGCATGCTGCATGGTGTAGCCAAAAGAAAAAATAAAGAAGAAGGGAGTAGTAAAATTAGAGATAATAGAAAGTATGATGATGGATACAAGAAGCTGGAGTTTTGTGGAAAAGGGGTCATGGAGCTAAGGAATACTGGCAGCATCTAAGTAGAATCTGAAAAAAACAAAACAAAACAAAGTAAAAAACCCAAGGGAATGGATTCTGCTGTCAGAAGCTCCAAAATAAACCAGCACTGTCAGCACCTTGATTTTAGCCTGTAAGACCCACTTGAGACACCTGACTTCAGGACTATGAGGTAATAAATTTCATTGTTTTAAGACACAGCAGTAATAGAAAACTAATAGAGCATCTGTGTTTCATTCCCTCATCCCTTACTCTGTTCCTTGGGATCATATTCCCATATTAATTGCTTATACAGACACATGTGTCTCAGAGTCTGCTTTTAGGGGAACCCAGGCTATAACAGGAAGTGATTAGACTTTCTCTGACAGTTCCTACAGTTTGTTTTCTTAAAAATCAGATTTGCTTGGTCTGTCTTAAATCCCATCAAAGATGGCCATTGGCCAAGGAAAGAAAGGAAAGAAGGCAAGGAGGTCTCAACTGAAAGATACTAAAGTATCTTCAAGGATCAGAAGGAGGCAGGAACTGCAAGTGCCTACCCAGAGTACACGTCCATGTCTGGGAATTGAAGATGAGGTCCCAGTACTGGGGGAGACTGTGTGTGTGTGTGTGTGTGTGTGTGTGTGTGTGTGTGTATGTGTGTGTTGGAGAGCATGGGTCTAACTAGGAAAACAGATAAAAAAATAACTTCATATATTTCCAGTGAATGAAACTTAATGCTGGGAGTTGTCTATGCAGGTGACAGAGGAGCTGAGAACCAGACAGGGGCTGGAGAGGTGACCCAGAAATTGGAAAGATCAGGAGACCACTACATCCTTAGGGTGGAGAACAAAGTGAGGCAAGTGCTATTGCAGTCCATGGGCTGGGACCAGCAGAAAGAAGATGGAATCAGAGTGGGCTCTTTGCTAGGACTGATTCTCTGAGGAAGCACAGCCATTTACTTCTGAAGAGGACATTGAAGGTCAAGTGACATGAGGAGAGTTATTCTGGCTTCTCCCCCCAGCCCCTTTCTGGTCCCCATTTAGTGCCCTAATTGGCCAAACCCAAAGAAGCCAGCTTGCTGAAATACAGGACAGGTGGGATAAGAATGAATCTGACAGCAAACAGACCTGGGACTGGCCTAGAGCATCCTGCCAAAGAGTCTATGAAGAGACACCCATGAGAGAAAGAATCCAATTTTAAACACCAACCAATCTCTGTGGAAACCAATTTCAGATTGGTGCCAACTGGGCAAAATTTTTTCTTTCTTTGTCTCTTCTTCCTTTCCATGCTTTAAGCCCTGAGGGATCAGAAACTGTGGCCATTAAGTAGGACAGGATTTTGGAGATGCTGATGGAATAAAGAAGGAAGAATCTACCTTTCCTTTCCCACTGCTGGTTTCCCACCTATCATGGGTTAGAGCTATGGAAGGTAGAAGTTTCAACTCTGAATGAAGATTAAGTTATTGGTTATTACATAAAACACACCTCAATTACTGAGACAAGTCTATTTTAGGCAGTACTGATATAACTGGAGGATGTTATTTGAGGAAAGCTAGATAACTTATGGCGTATGAGTGCTAAGTTGCTTCAGTTCAGTCAGTTCAGTCGCTCAGTCGTGTCCGACTCTTTGCGACCCCATGAATCGCAGCACACCAGGCCTTCCTGTCCATCAGCAACTCCCGGAGTTCACCCAGACTCATGTCCATCGAGTCAGTGATGCCATCCAGCCATCTCATCCTCTGTCGTCCCCTTCTCCTCCTGCCCCCAATCCCTCTCAGCATCAGAGTCTTTTCCAGTGAGTCAACTCTTCGCATGAGGTGGCCAAAGTACTGGAGTTTCAGCTTTAGCATCATTCCTTCCAAAGAAATCCCAGGGCTGATCTCCTTCAGAATGGACTGGTTGGATCTCCTTGCAGTCCAAGGGACTCTCAAGAGTCTTCTCCAACACCACAGTTCAAAAGCATCAATTCTTCAGCACTTAGCCTTCTTCACAGTCCAACTCTCACATCCCTACATGACCATAGGAAAAACCATAGCCTTGACTAGACGGACCTTTGTTGGCAAAGTAATGTCTCTGCTTTTGAATATACTATCTAGGTTGGTCATAACTTTTCTTCCAAGGAGGAAGTGTCTTTTAATTTCATGGCTGCAGTCACCATCTGCAGTGATTTTGGAGCCCCAAAAACTAAAGTCTGACACTGTTTCCACTGTTTCCCCATCTATTTTCCCTCGTATCCAACTCTGTGTGACCCTATGGACCCTATGGACTGTAGCCTGCCAGGCTCCTCTGTCCACAGGGATTCTCCAGGCAAGAATATTGAAGTGGGTGGCCATGCCCTCCTCCAGGGGATCTTCCTGAGCCAGGTGTTGAACCTACATCTCTTATGTCTCCTGCATTGGCAGGTGGGTTCTTTACCACTAGCACCACCTGGATAACCTATGGGGCGTACCCTAATTGTGAGAGAAGAACAGAATTTATTCGAACCTTTCTCATTCCATCTGTACCTGGGAAGCTTTGTGAACTGGTCCTTTTGAATCTTTTCTCACTTAGAAGTCACAAGAAAGATTCTACACTCCTCCCTTTACACTCACTAGTGGGTTAGGGGCCAATGATTGTGTAACTGTTTGTGTTTTTATTTTTAACTACCTCCACTGTAGGAAGTCAAGTGTGGAAATGACTGGCATCCATTATTTTGGAGCTTCAGCCACAACTTAGATTGTAATATTTTCTTTTTAAAATTTATTCATTTTTAATTGGAGGATAATTGCTTTTGAGTATTGCATTGTTTTCTACCAAACATCAACATGAATCAGTCATGGAAATGTTTGCCCATGTCCCCTCCCACTTGACTCTTTTACCATTCTTTATATCCATACTTGAAATTATGGTTTTAGTTTCAGCAGGAAAAAAAAAAGGAGTGTATGGGATGTGTTTAGTTATGAAGGTATAAGGAAAACTCTATCGCTATACAAATCACTTTCGGTGATTGTTGAAATTCATGTCCCTTGTACATGGACACTTGTCTGGAATGATGAACTCTTGTATGAGGCACCTCTGTTCCACAAACTAATAACATAATTTTAGATGAGCACTGGAACAAGTCAGCTTGAAATAAGAGTTGCGAGCCAATGAGAAAAATGTTGTGCAGCAAAGAAATATGTTTTCTGAACTCCCCTCTGATTTTGGAACAGAGACTTTCATAAGCCCATGACTGAAAGCGTATCACAGCAAAGGATGGACATTTAAAGACCCCAGTTAAAGACATACAGGAGCTGAAACTACTGAAGAGTAGTTTTCTCTTCTTCCTGAAGAGAAAATGCTGTCCAATCTTCGATGAAAAGTATGGAGGCCTGGGACATATTAGGAGGGTCTTTGAAAGAAGAGAGCTTACCCCATTATCAGGCAAGGAAGAAATCTTCAAGCTAGGAATTGGGATACTAAAACAGACTCGGGAAACCCGAGGGAGGGCGTGGGAGGGGCATGAGAAAGGGTCCAGAAAGTGAAGATAAAATCTACACAGAGTAGGTGACCACACCTCAGAGACTCAGTGACTTTGGGGAGGAGAAAGGAACGTCAGGAGAGTGTGTTGGTGTTTACCCCAGTACTTTTCTCTGCAGTTAAACAAGAGCAGCTGCTCACCCTCCTTGAGCAAGCACTACCCGAAGCCTGTCTGCTCTCAAGGGAAGCCATGCCTGTGTCTGAGGTTGGGCAATCTGGGTGCAGTGGGGTGGGTGTGGTCAGTGATGCTGGAAGAAAAAGAGTGTCTAGAGAAACAAATGGTGATTCTCTAGTAGAAAGATGTGAACACTTCAATAGATTTGCATCCAACCAACATGCTGTTGGGTAGCCTCTTGCTCTGAAGAAACAGATTCCAGTTGTTAACTTTATCCCACTTTCTGGGAAGGGCAGGTTGTGTGCAGTACACTCAGATGCCAGCAAATGTCCCTTCTAGGAATGCAAAGCTAGTAAAGCTAGCCAAGGAGAGAAATGAAGCAAGATGACACACAGGTACACAATTGCCAGGGAAGGAAATGTGTGCAGAGCCCTCAGGAGATGGGAGCAGTGTGGTCAGTGGTGGTGCAAGAGGATTATGCATGGACTGTGACATGTGAGAAGGATTATGCGTGACTGTGACATGTCATGCGTGGGCCATGTGATGAAAGGGAAAGATTTGGAAGGACCCCACAACAGGGAGCAGAAGGGCCTCGAGACTGCCAGCTCCTGCCACATGCACACTACTGAGGGCATGGCAGTGCATCAGCACCCATGCATTCTTGTCCATGTGGCCTGCATCACACTGATGCAGAGGAGCTACAGTAACTGTATGTCTAGTGGATATTTGCTGAGAGCTGATGTGATGGGAAAAACTGATGCCTGTTCAGCTCCATCTGAAACCCTCAGTATGGATCTCCCCCTTGTAGTGATCCAGAACACTTAGTGGTTCTAATGTTGCTCCCAATCCCATCTAGAGAATACATCCAAAACCAGAAATTTAGGTGCTTGACAAACAGGGGGATATGGGACATGGGACAGGAAAACCCTCCTGCCTTTACTTGGTGTGACCCAAGAGAAACAGCTCGAGATTCTTTCTCAGAGCTGGGACATGTGGAAAGATGGCCTCGTGTACCGTCTCTGTTATGTGAGCAACAAAAACCATGTTTTCTAAAGCTATCTCCCTATTCCTACTTCCTTCTTGAAAGGAAGACTATGACAAACTTAGTGTATTAAAAATCAAAGACATCACTCTGCTGACAAAGGTCTGTAGAGTCAAAGCTATGGTTTTTCCAGTAGACATGTATGAATGTGAGAGTTGGACCATAAAGAAGGCTGAATGCTGAAGAATTGATGCTCTTGAATTGTGGTGCTGGATAAGACTCTTGAGAGTCCCTTGAATGGCAAGGAAATCAAACCAGTCAATCCTAAGGGAAATCAACCCTGAACACTCACTAGAAGGACTGATGCTAAAGCTGAAACTCCAATACTTTGGCCATTGGATGTGAAGAGCCGACTCATTGGAAAAGACCCTGATGCTGGGAAAGACCAAAGGCAGGGGTAGAAGGGGGAGGCAGAGGATGAGATGGTTGGATAGCGTCACCAATTCAATGGAAATGAACTGGGGTGAACTCCAGGAGATGATGAGGGACAGGGAAGCCTGGTGTGCTGCAGTTCATGGGGTCGCAAAGAGTAGAACACAACTTAGTGACTGAACAACTCCCTACCTCGTGACTCACATTGCTATTTAAAAAAAAAAAAAAGTAATATTCTACTTCAATTTTGATTTCTAAAGAAGACCCAAAATATGGATGTCACCAAGACTTTTATCAGTTTCATTGCTCTTTGACATTATAGCACACACTTATCTCCATAATCTGAGTATCAGCAAATGTTATCTAGATGTTTATAGGTGGTGCTGAAACCATAGTTTTCCATTCTCTTACCCTGACTTGAACTATGGTTAGTAATTAATCTCTGAAAGATCAGATGCATTGCTTCTAGAGAAAATGTGTCCTAATTTGAGTGATTCAGAAGTACAGGCAGAAAAAGTCAAAGGTTATTTTGTAATTAATAGCAATTTATGAATATTTAATACTACATTGGACATAGATTTCCTTTGCTGTTTTAAAAACATTTTCATACACAAGTCTAGAAATGCATTTGGCTCAACTCTGAAAAACAGACACTGAAGAATTTAGAGCAGATAGCTAGGCAGGTGTTGAATTTAAGTCCTGTCTTAATCTGGGGAGAGGAAAGGCCTGTCTCCAGCATGATCTGATACAGAAAAAGAGGTAAAGGGGGCTGGGACAATTCCACTGAGGGCTCACTCTCTTTGTCTATATTTGTGAGTCGTATGATTCACTAGGCTGGTAGTAAAATCATTAGGAAAATGCTGTGCTTGGAAAATTCTCTATATCAACTTATTTTTGTTGTTCAAATAGATAAAGCAATTAAGCTGTTATTAGAGATTGCTGGCTTTCTAATTTCAATTTGTCAAAAGTAATCTCTTTCATGTTATATAAACATACATACAAGTATAAACCTGCCAAAAGTATTTTAAATAATTTAAAAATTAGCTAATCATTTTTGAAATTATTTTAAAACTAAAAGTCCCCCAGGAGTGACTACAAACTTGCAAATTAGATCTTAAAGAGGGTTTAAAAAAAAAAATCTCAGTGAAGTCTCAAACCACAAGAGACAAGTTTTTTAACTCCAAAATTCATCTGGCTTTTACAAGCATTTGAAAAAATATTTTTTTCTTTTGGGGATTTCCATATAAGACACTATATTCTCATATTGCATTTTGCATGTATTTTTAGACACAGTATGGCAGCTTTGGTGAAGTATGAAAGGAACTAAATATTTTTAAACTTTTCATGAAAAATTTTTTGAGGGGGGAAAGGAAGGGAATTTTTAAGTCTACTTTTAGATTTCTCTCAAAAGTAGATCCAAGATAAAGGGAGAATTAAGCATAACTGGGAACTCAGATAGTGAGGCCCTGTTAATTTAATGCTAACTTACCTTCCACAGCGGGATCAGCACTTGTCTTCCCATGTTCTCTGGTGGATCAGATGCCAGAGACCCAGGTTTGATCCCTGGGTTCAGAAGATGCCCTGGAGAAGGGAATGGCAACCCACTCCAGTATTCTTGCCTGAAGAATCCCGTGGACAGAGGAGCCTGGTGGACTAGAGTCTGTGGGGTTGCTAAGAGTCAGACACAGTTGAGTGACTAACACTTCCCCCATTAGGGCACATTGATTGCAAGCAATAGATACTGATTCTTTCTCACTTAAGCATATAAGGACTTTGTAGGAAGGATTCTGGAGCTCTTACACATTCCAAGAAACTGTTGAATCCCTAGGCCTCCGGAAGGACAGGAGCTGGAGCAAGTCCAGGAGTTTGTCAAGAATCCACTGACCATCTCACAGTGCCCTTGGAAAAACCCAGCCCTAATGACTTCCATCTGTTTTTCCTGCTGTTGTAGATAGATGGAGCCTCCCAGGAAAGATAATCCAATTAGTCTGGCCTGGATCACATGCCCTTTTTCCAGTGTCCATGGGACCAAAGAATGGGCAGGGGTTTGGTTTTTCAAATGGAAAGCAGAGGTTGTTGACAGGACACGGGGGACGGGAGGCTGCCCAGCATGCTCAGTGCTGTGGCAAAGCAGACGGTGGGATGGTTTTACATCCTGGTGTCCCTTAAGCTGGGCTTCCCCAGCGGTTCAGCGGTAAGGAATCCATCTGCAATGCAGAACTCACAGGAGATATGGGTTCAATTCCTGGGTCAAGAAGATCCCCTAGAGGAGGGCATGGCAACCCACTCCAATATTCTTGCCTGAAGAATCCCGTGGACAGAGGAGCCTGGTGGACTACAGTCCATAGGGTTGCAAAGAGTCAGACATGACTGAAGCAACTAAGCACGCACCCTTGAGCCATATCACCTAACATGGTGTCAACACGATTGCAGGAACAAAGACAATGTTCAGATTAAAAATCTGATTCTTTGCCATGCTTTTTATGTTCTTCTGATGTTTTTGTGTAGATTCTCAGTTGAGCATTCTGAAAGGAAAGGTGCTGAGCTGAAGGAAAGGCACAGATTAGGAAAGCTGGGTGGTCAAAGACTGCTGTGATGTCTCTTTCTTTTTTCTTAGGTGGACATCCTTCATTGTTAGAAGAATTTAAAAAGAAATGAGTCCAATCTACTTTCTATTTATTTTACACCATAATTATAATAATAATGCACTCTATAATTCATGCAGATTATCTGCAAATCTTAATAAGAGGAACTGGAAAGCAGTGCAATCAACATTCTATATATACTTACCTTGACACTGGGAATTACCATGCATTTAAGTGTAATGACATAAACTGCTCCTGTCTGATTATAGCAGCATAATGAGATGGCTTCTATATCTGACATGCATTTAATTAAGAGAATGTGTCAATGATAGGGACATGGGAAATGATTTAGATGATAAATGATAAACATTGACATTACAAACAAATTTATTTTTATACATTCCCCATCTTTTCTCCATTCTATCCTGATTTCTAGGTTCTTGTCTTATGTAAAGAATAGTCTTGCAAAATAATTATATTTTTTTAAGAAGTCCCCCATGATTTCTGTGATTTATAGGCAGAAGTGGATTTGCTTTGAAGCAAATGAAACTTTAGTTTCAGTACCCTTCACTTATCTGGGCTCCTTCCTAGCCTCTGTTTTCAACTTCATATTTTTGTGCAATTGTTTTCCTTAAAAGATAATTCCTCCAATTTTTTTTTATCACTTTAGGCCTCAGAAACCCTGGATCTACCCTGCTTTTAGATTTTATGTATCTAACCAACCCAATGTTAGCCACCTCCTCAACCACACCCTGATTCTGTTTCAGGCTGCATCAACCCAGATTTGGATCACTGTACAGTCAATGGTTTTGTCAAGAAATCCAATAAACATCAAGAATTTTTGTTAGTGTAGTTTTTGGATGATGTTTACTGACAACATGGAGTGGAGGAACATGGGGAGGATTGAGTAGGAATAGGTGTCCTATATTATGTAACATAGAGCCCCCTGGTGGCTTTGACAATAAAGAATCTGCCTGCAATGCAGGAGACCCGGGTTCCATCCTGGGTTGGAAAGATTCCCTGAAGGAGGAAATGGCAACCCATTCCATTATTCTTGCCTGAAGAATCCCATGGACAGAGAAGCCTGGTAGGCTGCAGTCCATGGGGTGGAGAAGAGTCAGACACGATTGAGTAACATACAAACCTTACTGTGTAACATAGAGCATGGTAGGACTTGAGAGATGGTTCCATCAAACATCAAAGATGGACTCAGCATGCTGGAATCTGTCTTGGCTGAGAGATGTATGCACCACTAGGAAGGACCCTGAGTCAGACTGAGTATGGGTCAATCAAGACGAATGGCCAGGGACAACCCAGAAACTAACTCTGCTACCATAAAACCTGAGACTGCAAGCCATGTGGCAGAGTACTTCTCCTGGGCTGCCTTACCCTACTGCTCTCTGCCCAGGCACCCCTTCCCAGTAAAGTCTTTTGGTTTGCCAGTAAAAAAAAAAAGAAAGAAAGAAAGAAAGAAACAAAAAGGTATCAGATTCCATACAGTTATCTATTTGTTTAAAAATGGTTCACACAGTTGTCTACTAGAAACAGTTCAATATCATTCTAATATATGCATGGAAATAAGCACCTTACCAAGAACTAACAGCCTTAATTAACTATACCTGCAAAGTCTCTTTTGCCTTGTAAGATAATAATCACAAGCATGATGTCATCATATTCATAGCCCCAATTTTAATTTAATCATACTATGCACTAAATTATGGCATCACTGACTTGATGGACTTGCATTTGAGCAACTCCAGGAGTTGGTAATGGACAGGGAAGCCTGGAGTGCTGCAGTCCATGGGGTTGCAAAGAGTCGGACACAACTGAGCGACTGAACTGAACTGATAGTTGAAGTGGCATGAAAACATAGCAGCATGACACTGAATAATTAGTCAATTCAATCAGAAAATAATCAAGATTGAAGTTTATGAGTTGACCAGGAAGTTGTATCAAGATTATCAAACACACCAAGAAACTTAATGACTAGGGTGAAAAAAAAATCATACTAGGTAACTTACACTAACTGGACTTCTTTCTTGGCCTCGCCCCTACCAAGACTCTGCTGCTGTTTCTTTGCTCTTGCCTCTGCTTCTCTGTGTCCTCTTCCTTCTTTTAAATTTCCCCAGAGGCCTTCAAACTCCTTTGCCCTCTTTTGCAGAATGACCCAGCTTTTTCACTACTCCTACCCTTGGCTTGTTGCTCACTCGTCACAGGACCTAGACTATGAGGCCATATTTAACAGGTTTGTTAATCTTAGAAAACACTTGAATGAAAATCTTTTACTTGAATGTGTCCTCTGGTGTCTCAAATCTCACTAAAATGTGCAACGCTTGCACCAGGAGGAGTTTTGAGAGCTGAAATATTCTTTACCTCCAAATTTTACACGCATGTTTTCACATTTGAAGGGGCTTCCCTGATGGCTCAGATGAAAAATAGATCTGCCTGCAATGGTGGAGACCTGGGTTCGATCTCTGGGTCAGGGAGATCCCCTGGAGAATGGAATGGCAACCTACTCCAGTATTCTTTCCTGGAGAATTCCAAGGACATAGGAGCCTGGTGGGCTACAGTCCATGAAGTTGCAAAGAGTCAACACGACTGAACGACTAACACTTTCACTTTTTTTTCACATTTGAACCATATTTAATTGGAAAAAAAAAACACTTGGCATTGGATGGTTTGCTGCCAGGTTACTGTCTTATCTCTTCATCATCTAACTTAGCAGTAGTAGCTCATAGTAGAAGCTCAGTAAACAAATGCTGAATGTTTATTGAATGAGATTATCACTTTAATAAGAGGTGGCATTATTGGCATCTGCCTGTTTAGTATGGCTTGATACAGAAGCTGCAGGAAATACAAACTGACTGGGCCGTTTCCTCCAGGGAGTTTCTGGAATCTGTATAGATTAGACGAACAAAGAAATGAAAAGAAAACCAAGCCAGATTAATCTATTTACAACTTAAGTGATTACTGACAGGGGCATTTTGAGCTAGCTCTTACTATTGACATGTCTGCATGCATATTGTTTTGTAAGCAATGTTTTCTAGCTTTGAAATTTTCATAAAAACATAGATTCTGTAGAAAAATAATCTAACTTTTCAGAATCTTTTTTTATATTGCACATGAGGAAATACAGAGAAAGAATATGTAAAATCATAAAGAACAGATTTATGGCACAGACAAAAGCTAACAAGTCTCTGTTCATTTCAAATATTCTGAATCTTACTGAATATTATCATACAAGGAAAGACAATTTTTCAAAATAGCAATGGAAGAAACAATGTATTTTTAGGTTCCTGAAATGGTTTTCTATGTTGTAGCGCTTCTGGCTAGAAATAAATTGTAACTTATATTTTGCTTTTAATTAGTGCCAGTTCTCAAAGAAGAGACATATTTTCTGGTTCCATCAATGTGCCCCATTAATATCCTTTAACATTGTCGTCTCATCCTTTGAGTTGTCGTTGTTGCTCTTCACTCACTTAGCTGTGTCTGACTGTTTGTGACCCCACGAACTGCAGCACTCCAGGCTTCCCTGTCCTTCACTGTCTCCTGGAGTTTGCTCAGACTCATGTCCATTGAGTTGGTGATGCCATGCAACCATTTCATCCTCCATCACTCTCTTCTACTGTCTCTAGTCTTTCCCAGCATCAGGGTTTCTTTCAAATGAGTCAGCATTTCGCATCAGGTGGCCGAAGTATTGGAGCTTCAGCTTCAGTATTAGCCCTTCCAGATATTCAGGGTTGATTTCCTTTAGGATTGACTGGTTTGATCTCCTTGCTGTCCAAGGAACTCTTAAGAATCTTCTCCCACGCCAGAATTTGAAAGCATCAATTCTTCCAATGCTCAGCCTTCTTTATGGTCCAAGTCTCACATCCATACATGATACTAGAAAAACCATAGCTTTGACTAGGCAGATCTTTGTTGACAGAGTGATGTCTCTGCTTTTTAATATGCTGTCTAGGTTTGTCATAGCTTTTCTTTCAAGGAGCAAGTGTCTTTTAATTTTGTAGCCACAGTCACTGTCCACAGTGACTTTGGAATATAAGAAAATGAATTCTGCCATTTTTTTCTACTTTGTCCCCATCTATTTGCTATGAAGGGATGGGACCAGATGCCATGATTTTAGTTTTTTCAATATTGAGTTTTAAGCCAGCTTTTTCACTTTCCTCTTTTAGCCTTAGCAAAAGGCCTTTTAGTTCCTCTTCACTTTCTGCATTGGAGTGGTATTATCTGCGTATTTCAGGTTGTTGTTATTTCTCCCAGAAATCTTGATTCCAGCTTGTGTTTCTTCCAGTCCAGCGTTTCTCATGATGTACTCTGCATATAAATTAAATAAGCAGAATGACAGTATACAGCCTTGACGTACTCTTTTCCCTATTTGGAAGCAGTCTGTTGTTCCATGTCCAGTTCTAACTGTTGTTTCTTGTCCTGCACACATATTTCTCAGGAGGCAGGTAAGGTGGTTTGGTATTCCCATCTCTTTATGAATTTACCACACTTTGTTGTGATCCACACAGTCAAAGGCTTTAGTGTAGCCAATGAAGCAGAAGTAGGTGCTTTTCTGGACCTCCTTCGAATTGACTGGGGCCAACGCTTTGATTCAGGTCAATAGGAATAATCTATTCAGGGATGAATCCTCTGGCTGGTGTGTCTGAAGCTTCTATGTCATGTCTTAGATTGGGTTTTATCATAGCCACTTCACAAAGGTGTTATTGTCACACCACCAAAAGACCTCATTTAGGCTATTGAAGAGATGGATAAAGGCACCAACTTAGTACTTTAGTCACAATCTCAGTATAAACCATTTCCTTAAATAAGTTTCTAAGACTAGTTATCTACTCTTTGAGCCCAATATCAGTAGCCCTGGTAGCTCAGACGGTAAAGAATCTGCCTGCAATTCACTAGACCTGGGTTTGATCTCCGGGTCTGGATGATCCCCTGGAGAAGGGAACAGCAACCCACTCCAGTACTCTTGCCTGGAAAATCCCATGGACAGAGGAACCTGTCAGGCTACAGTCTATGGGGTCGCAAAGAGTTGGACATGACTGAGCGACTAACACTTTCATTTTCATATTTCAGAGCCCAATGTCATCATTTCAGAGAGACAACATTAACACCAGAATTTTCCATGACTTGGGAGCTTTTTTGTCTCAGCAGATGTCATATGGCATGAGAGTTAATAGAATACAATATAGATGAAAAGAAAAACATATATATTTTTCTTTCTTTAACATGTTTCTGTGACACTGTTTATTGCAGCTCCATCTTCCATTCCTCCTTAAGAAGTTTAGTCATTGTGTTTTTTGTTAGCATAGACAGGAACTGAAAATCTGAACCTAAAATATTTTTTAATATAAATTTATTTATTTTAATTGGAGGTTAATTACTTTACAATATTGTATTGGTTTTGCCATACATCAACATGAATCCACCACAGGTATACATGTGTTCCCCATCCTGAACCCCCCTCCCTCCTCCCTCCCTATACCATCCCTCTGGGTCGTCTCAGTGCACCAGCCCCAAGCATCCAGTATCATGCATCAAACCTGGACTGGCAATTTGTTTTATATATGACATTATACATGTTTCAATGCCATTCTCCCAAATCATCTCACCCTTTCCCTCTCCCACAGAGTCCAAAAGCCTGTTCTATACATCTGTGTCTCTTTTGCTGTCTCACATACAGGGTATCATTACCATCTTTCTAAATTCCATATATATGCTTTAGTATACTGTTTTGGTGTTTTTCTTTCTGGCTTACTTCACTCTGTATAATAGGCTCCAGTTTCATCCACCTCATTAGAACTGATTCAAATGTATTCTTTTTACTGGCTGAGTAATACTCCATTGTGTATATGTACCACAGCTTTCTTATCCATTCATCTGCTGATGGGCATCTAGGTTGCTTCCATGTCCTGGCTATTATAAACAGTGCTGCAATGAACATTGGGGAACACATGTCTCTTTCAGTTCTGGTTTCCTCAGTGTGTATGCCCAGCAGTGGGATTGCTGGGTCATAAGGCAGTTCTATTTCTAGTTTTTTAAGGAATCTCCACACTGTTCTCCATAGTGGCTGTACTAGTTTGCATTCCCACCAACAGTGTAAGAGGGTTCCCTTTTCTCCACACCCTCTCAAGCATTTATTACTTGTAGACTTTTGGATCGCAGCCATTCTGACTGGCGGGAAATGGTACCTCATTGTGGTTTTGATTTGCATTTCTCTGATAATGAGTGATGTTGAGCATCTTTTTGTGTGTTTGTTAGCCATCTGTATGTATGTATGTATGTATGTATGTATGTATGTGTTTGTTAGCCATCTGTATGTATGTATGTATGAAGAAATGTCTGTTTAGTTCTTTGGCCCATTTTTTGATTGGGTAGTTTATTTTTCTGGAATTGAGCTGCAGAAGTTCCTTGTATATTTTTGAGATTAATTGTTTGTCAGTTGATTCATCTGCTATTATTTTCTCCCATTCTGAAGGCTGTCTTTTCACCTTGCTTATAGTTTCCTTTGTTGTGCTGAACCTAAAATATTTTTAAGGGCAGATTGACAAGAACTGGATTTAGTATTAGGAGACATCGTTAGTTTGGGATAATATGTTCCTTGAAAAAGTGCATGTAGCCTCAGACTTCTGTAAGAATTCATTTTATAAATTCAAAGTACATAAAGCAAACATAAAAAAATCGTATTTTTTCTTACCTTGTCTTTCTTGTTATTATAGTAGTTAAAAAAAAATGAGGGCAGCCTCCATTAATTGCTGTTAACCTATTGATGTAACCATAGTTGTATCATTGATTTCCAATTTTCAGGAAAGCCATTCCTGCTGGTGGTGGAAGCCCAAATCTATTCATTTATTTTTGTGTGTACTCCAGAGAGGTGGATGAGCCCACTGATCCAGTGGTGCACCAGCTGGTAAATACTTAATATTTATCACTGAAATTATGTCAGGTTTGAATACTGACAGTCACTGGCACGCATGGTCTGGTAGGGCCTGTGATACATAACACATGTACAGTGGGCTACAGTTCATTTCATCTTTGTAGACTGACTTCTTTGCTATGTTGTAGTTTTGCAACATAATTTTCCAGATAGCTGTCTTGCAGTCCAGATTTGAATTTCAGTTAATCTTGATGCCTTTTGATGGAAGGATTATGTAAAGGACGTTTTGTCTTTACACTTTTGCACTATTTGAATATTATTAAAACTTTAACATCCTTAAGTGTACTTGAGAATTATTGACCTTTAGGATTGTCATAAAAACTGTGCCTTCTTGTGCTGTGTCTTACTCGAGATAATTTGCTGTACCAAGAGGAAGATTCTGCCTTCAGATTTTCACCATGGCAAGAAACGTTTTTCTATGAGCCACTAAGGTCATTCACATTTAAGTTTTTAAATCTTAGCTTTTATTTTGAGATCCTTGGAGGTCTGTCCAGACTCAGTCTTTGAAGCCATAGTTATCTTCTCAGTCACCATATACCTTCTGGCTCCTTCAGTTCAGTTCAGTATAGTCACTCAGTCATGTCTGACTCTTTGTGACCCCATGGACTGCAGCATGCCAGGCCTCCCTGTCCATCACCAACTCCCGGAGTTTACTAAAACTCATGCCCATTGAGTCGGTGATGCCATACAACCATCTCAACCTCTGTCGTCCCCTTCTCCTCTTGCCTTCAATCTTTCTCAGCATCAGAGTCTTTTCCAGTGAGTCAGTTTCTTCACATCAGGTGGCCAAAGTATTGGAGTTTCAGCTTCAGCATCAGTCCTTCTAATGGTCATTCAGGACTGATTTGTTGAATCTCCTTGCAGTCCAAGGGACTCTCAAGTCTTCTCCAACACCACAGTTCAAAAGCATCAATTCTTCAGCGCTCAGCTTTCTTTATAGTCCAACTCTTACATCCATACATGACTACTGGAAAAACCATAGCTTTGACTGGATGGACCTTTGTTGGCAAAGTAATGTCTCTGCTTTTGAATATACTATCTAGATTGGTCATAACTTTTCTTCCAAGGAGCAAACGTCTTTTAATTTCATGACTGCAATCACCATCTGCAGTGATTTTGAAGCCCCTACACTGTTTCCACTCTTTCTCCATCTATTTGTCATGAAGTGATGGGACCAGATGCCATGATCTTCATTTTCTGAATGTTGAGTTTTAAGCCAACTTTTTCACTCTCCTCTTTCACTTTCATCAAGAGGTTCTTTAGTTCTTCAAGGGAGCATGAATACCCAGAAGTAGTGGAGACGGTTCTTCTGAAAACTCACGTCCTGTTGGACTGGTTCTGGTCTGCTAGAATTCTGACTTCAAGATCAAGGGCTTTTTGTCCCTTGTACCAATTGCTGTCTTTTACTCTTGGCTTTGGCACTAGCTTTCCGTCTCTTGGACTTTTGAGCCTCATTTTTTCCCAGTGGTTCATCATCAGGTATCCACTTGCCTCTGAGTATTCACAACTCTACAGTTCCCATTCCAACCTAGGGAATCTGATCCTGAGCAAAGCCAAATCATCAAACCAGGTTTAACCATAAACCTGGTTGAGTTGGATCAGCAGTCTGTTTAAGAGGAAAAAAATCATACCCTGTTTGACTGTTCCTATGTTTTTTACCACCAAACAGGTATAAGACCCCTGCTTTCTGGTTAGGGGGTCCAGATGTTCTGTGCTATTATAGCGGTGTTTATACTTCCATTTTAAAATTGTGAATTAATATTAACTACAGCTTATCAGGCTTCCGGGGTGGTGCTAGTGGTAAAAAACTCACCTGCCATTGCAGGAAACATAAGAGACTTGGGTTCGATCCCTGGGTCAGTAAGATCCCCTGGAGGAGGGCACGGCAACCCTCTCCAGGATTCTTGTCTGGAAAATCCCACAGACAGAGGAGCCTGGTGGGCTGTGGTTCATGGGGCCACAAAGAGTCAGACACAACTGAAGAGACTCACACACATGCAAGCACAGCGTGTTCATTAAAAATTACACATTCCACTGGCTTCTCTACAAAACTAATTCTATTATTTCTTTCATCTCTAGGGGAAATCCATGAGAGTCTAAGAGAAATAGGGTCACTAAACAAACTTTTGGCTCGTTATACTTGTGAAATGGATAGAAAATTGGAAATAGTGTAATAATTCTACCTATTGTATGTTTAGTTTATCAAGTGCATTTTAAAAGAAAAACGGCTTTTTCCATGGTTTTAATCAGGTCTTATTAAATACTCTAGAAGAATGCTTTGTTAACAAAGGAAGGGCCTAGAAGCAGACTGCCTGAGCTTTAAACCTGGCCTATGGGATCTTGGACAAGTCACTTAATTTGTCCTCGGTTTCCTCATCTGCAAATGACAACATTTAGAAGGTCTGGAAGATGATGCGATAAAACGAGATAATGTTTGGAGTATTTATCATGGGTCTTGTTCATTATAAGAACTACATAAATGTTATTATGATATATATGCTCCTTTCACCAGACTCCTTTCACCTAAAAGTAACAGAGATTTAACTCAAATTAGCTTAAATATTAAGGAAATTCACTTAATATTTACAGGAAGATCACTGGTAGGACACTGATTACTGCTTTTAAGGGGTGGCTGAGTCCATAGGGGTGTGATGCTATAGTGATTCATATTCTTTCCACCTGTGATCTGTAATTCTTAAGAGTTGGCTTCAGGCACAGACAGTAGCATGGTCTTAGTAGTTTCCTTAAAAAAAAAAAAAAATCCAGTAGAACAAGGGAAGCTATTCCATCTAGCAGCTCTCTTTAAGCAAGGGGACTTTTCTTTGTTCTCAGTTGAGTCATAAGCCTCTTACTGAACCAGTCACTAACAAAGGAAATGAGAGTTCCCTTAGACAAATTAAGTACCACTTCTGGATCTAAAGCAGCTGCCTGCAATGTGGGAGACCTGGGTTCGATCCCTGGGTCGGGAAGATCCCCTGGAGAAGGAAATGGCAACCCACTGCAGTATTCTTGCCTGGAGAATCCCATGGATGGAGAAGCCTGGTGGGCTACAGTCCATGGGTCACAAAAAGTCGGACACGACTGAACGACTTCGCTTCTGGATCTAAAGATGGGGTCAGTTTTCTTTTGGGGAAGAGATGTCTTTTTCAAGATTGTGTGAACAATCTCAGTAACATAAGAACTTCTTCAGAGATTGGTGTTAAAAGTATTAAGAAGTATTCTGTCTTCTTGGGAAATGTGACATATTGACTTCACAAAGGGAAAAGCAGCAAGAATTAGGTCTTCCTGACTAATCCTTAGGATAATTTCCAAAATCCCCATTTTTGTAGACTCAAGAAGTTCAATATGGGATTTTGACATTTGTCATATTTAAAATAGGATAATTATTAAAATGTTGTTTCTTCATTATCAGTTTGTCAATCACATAATTCCAATATGATTTGTCTGAACATTCCACATTCTTTTGATCTGATCCTTACTGTACTCATGTAATAACGCAGAGCTGATATAAATGTCTTTATTTCACAGATGTAACCAGAGGTAGAGAGGTAAAGTGACAGTACTAACATCCTCCTGACACAGACCCTAGGCCTTTTCATTATATCTTGTGCTATGTGTCTCCTATTTTCCTTGATGTCTTATCTCTTTAACTTGAGGATATACTTTTTAAGGTAAGAGACATAGTGAAATAAAATTCATATTTTAAGGCAAGACAAGAATAAATTTAAACATAGACATCTTTTCTGCCCATTTGGGCCTCCTCCCTCCCCGCTAGTGTGCACTGTGCAGCTGACTTGTGTGTTAGCCAGACTGCCCCGTGGCAGAAATACCTGCTTAGCTGTCAAGGTCATTTTTCTTCTCCTGGCACCAGAAGATGCTAGATTTTAGAAGATAGCATTCCTTTCCCAGTCCTCCAAGGGGTTACGATGACCCATCACACATGTACATGCACGTATCTTTGGTGAGCTTTATATACAAAGCCAATAATTTCCCTTAAGTAATTTACCTAAGTAATTGCCTTAGCTTAAATATTTACTTTGACCCTGTTTTTTTCTCAGTTTTCACATTTAACTTTTTTTTTGGGGAAGATAATTGTTTTACAATGTTGTGTTGATTTCTGCCATACAACACTGTGAATCAGTCATATATGTTTGTCATTATATATATATATATGTATATATGAGCCTCCTTCTCCCCCCTCCACCTCAGCCTGTCCTTCAGAGTCATCACAGAGTGCCAGGCTGGGCTCCCTGTGTTATTCAGCAGCTTCCCTCTAGCTATTTTACACATGGTAGTGTATATATGTCAAGGCTATTTTCTCAGTTTATCCTCACCCTCTCCTTCCCCTGCTGTGTCTACAAGTCTGTCCTCTACATCTGTGTCTCCTCTTCTGACCCCATTAATGTTACTAGCTTGATTACTTGTATTCTGCCTATTTTATAAGACTATTGTTTCTTGCATTACCAAATTTGTGACTGAACCTCTGCTTGAAAAGAATAATAATTAAGTGATTTGAAATATTG
The DNA here is from genome assembly GCF_014754425.2 of Oryx dammah. Taxonomy (NCBI): domain Eukaryota; kingdom Metazoa; phylum Chordata; class Mammalia; order Artiodactyla; family Bovidae; genus Oryx; species Oryx dammah. The sequence continues at coordinate 51,692,722 of NW_024070208.1, read as the reverse complement.
ACCAAATATTCAATTCTGTAAGATCAATGATTGTGATAGTGAGTGATAGATCAATAATTGTAGATATGGGGAAAACAGCAAGAGGGAACCATTTCTTGGACCATGGCAGGCAAGTAAGACAAGCGGTCCAGAGAGTTTTGGTTACTGTTTACAGGAAGAGCACATTGAGTGGCCCACCAGCAAAATCCTTGTCTGATCTGGGGATGTGCATTCCTAGCACCTTGGGACAAATTGATCATGAGATACCCCCTCAAACCTTCATTGAAATTAATAATGAAAAGGTGGGGATTGTAAAATAAAGAATGCTGCCCATAACTCAGTTCTCTAAGAATCAAGTCTTCAGCCACTGCTGTCCCTGACCTCCAATACACCCTGAAAGGAATTTAGGACAAAGATCAGGATGAGGTACTTTGTGCTCTGACAAAACTGGCAGAACTGGCCCTCAGAGAGTTAGAAATTTTCAGGAGAAAAATTTTTATGAACCTGGATTCTGACATCTTCCTGTACTTAGAAAAGCACTAAAATCATAAACTAAGATACCTGCTACTTGTGACTAGCAGTAAACTTCTGCCAGGCTGTGTGCTTGACTGCATATACCTGCTTTGCCAGAACGTAGATTCTGAACTCCTCTCTTACCTCTTTGCAACAGTCCTCAGAGCTTTCTGAGAGACTAACTTCCAGATTATAATCCTCAGGTTAGCTCAAATAAAATTCTCTATATCTTTCTTTGACTATTAATTTTTTGTAGACGATGTATCTTTTATGTATTCTAATGTCTAGTATTTTAGGGTTCAGAAAATGTTTATTGATTATAAATATTCTGCTGAAACAGAGAAAGATTAAAAATCTTGAGTTTGAGTCTTTCCTTGACAGCAATATACCTCTGGATAAAGCAGTTAATCTTTGTGTGGGTCAGTCTTCAAGGGCATTTATTTACATCCAAGTAAACCCATTCTCCTATAAAATGGAAAAGGCAGTTTGGTACTTAACTTCCTCTTCTTGACTTTTTTGTGATCCTCCATAGTATGTTTCACAAATTAGACTGTATTTTAAAAACATGAAGTCATTAACATATCTGAAAACCTAAAGATCATAAAGTAAGTCAAGTATAGCATTAAACAAAGCCAAAATCCAGTCTGGCCAAAAGAAGCTAAAAAGAAAAACAAACCAGTTTAGCAGAAGCAAATGGGATTACCAGCTTCCAAGCCTGGCTTTTCCAGGAGAGATGAGCACAGTCAATCAATTGGAAATAAATTAATTACCTAATCTATATAGTTCAGAATAAGATAATAGCAATAGCATCAACTAAATCTAATTCAGTAGTTTAAGACATCTGAGACCAAACACTTTTGATCATAAATAAATTTACTTTCATTAAATTATGTTATTTTAATCTAAGGATAATTTTCTAAATGAATTATATTGTACAGTATTCATCAACAAAAAGCCCAAGGCCCAAAGACTACAACCTAAACCCAGATGGGTAAAGAAGTGACATTGGATCAGCATTTACCTGTTTAGAGTCATTTGAAAAATAAGCTATTTGTTTTTTTTTCCTTCTATTTTTATCTTGAACTCATTCCCAAATTGTTTTGATTTTATCAATGCACTGAATTATAACCAAATCAACAAGGTCATCTACATGGACCATGGCTACAAAAGTTTTTATAGGTAATAAATAGCAAACAGCAAAGGGAAAAGGAAAGATATAAGCATCTGAATGCAAAGTTCCAAAGAATAGCGAGAAGAGATAAGAAAGACTCCCTCGGCGATCAATGCAAAGAAATAGAGGAAAACAACAGATTGGGAAAGACTAGATATCTCTTCAAGAAAATTAGAGATACCAAGGGAACATTTCACACAAAAATGGGCTCGATAAAGGACAGAAATGGTATGGACCTAACAGAAGCAGAAGATATTAAGAAGAGGTGGCAAAATTACACAGAAAAACTGTACAAAAAAGATCTTCATGACCCAGATAATCATGAGGGTGTGATCACTCACCTAGAGCCAGACATTCTGGAATGTAAAGTCAAGTGGGCCTTAGAAAGCATCACTATGAACAAAACTAGTGGAGGTGATGGAATTCCAGTAGAGCTCTTTCAAATCCTGAAAGATGATGCTGTGAAAGTGCTGCACTCAATATGCCAGCAAATTTGGAAAATTCAGCAGTGGCCACAGGACTGGAAAAGGTCACTTTTCATTTCAATCCCAAAGAAAGGCAATGCCAAAAAATGCTCGAACTACTGCACAATTGCACTCATCTCACATGTTAGTAAAGTAATGCTCAAAATTCTCCAAGCCAGGCTTCAGCAATATGTGAACCGTGAACTCCCTGATGTTCAAGCTGGTTTTAGAAAAGGCAGAGGAACCAGAGATCCAATTGCCACCATCTGCTGGATCATGGAAAAAGCAAGAGAGTTCCAGAAAAACATCTATTTCTGCTTTACTGACTATGCCAAAGCCTTTGACTGTGTGGATCACAATAAACTGTGGAAAATTTTGAGAGAGATGGGAATACCAGACCACCTGACCTGCCTCCTGAGAAATCTGTATGCAGGTCAGGAAGTAACAGTAAGAACTACACATGGAACAACAGACTGGTTCCAAATAGGAAAAGGAGAACGTCAAGGCTGTATATTGTCGCCCTGCTTATTTAACTTCTATGCAGAGTACATCATGAGAAATGCTGGGCTGGAAGAAGCACAAGTTGGAATCAAGATTGCTGGGAGAAATACCAATAACCTCAGATATGCAGATGACACCACCCTTATGGCAGAAAGTGAAGAGGAACTAAAAAGCCTCTTGATGAAAGTCAAAGAGGAGAGTGAAAAAGTTGGCTTCAAGCTCAACATTCAGAAAATGAAGATCATGGCATCCAGTCCCATCACTTCATGGGAAGTAGATGGGGAAACAGTGGAAATGGTGTCAGACTTTATTTTTGGGGGCTCCAAAATCACTGCAGATGGTGATTGCAGCCATGAAATTAAAAGACGCTTACTATTTGGAAGAAAAGTTATGACCATCCTAGATAGTATATTCAAAAGTGGAGACATTACTTTGCCAACAAAGGTCCATCTAGTCAAGGCTAAGGTTTTTCCAGTGGTCATGTATGGATGTGAGAGTTGGACTGTGAAGAAAGCTGAGCACCAAAGAATTGATGCTTTTGAACTGTGGTGTTAGAGAAGACTCTTGAGAGTCCCTTGGACTGCAAGGAGATCCAACCAGTCCATTCTGAAGGAGATCAACCCTGGGATTTCTTTGGAAGGAATGATGCTAAAGCTGAAACTCCAGTACTTTGGCCACCTCATGCGAAGAGTTGACTCACTGGAAAAGATTCTGATGCTGGGAGGGATTGGGGGCAGGAGGAGAAGGGGACGACAGAGGATGAGATGGCTAGATGGCATATCCGACTCGATGGACGTGAGTCTGAGTGAACTCCGGGAGTCGGTGATGGACAGGGAGGCCTGGCGTGTTGCGATTCATGGTGTCGCAAAGAGTCGGACACGACTGAGCGACTGAACTGAACTGAAATAGCTTTATTCCATGGTGCATGGCCTGCATACATTTACAAGAGGAAAAATACTGACATAAAAAATATATTGGCATTTAATCAGAATATGACACTTAGAAGTAATGTGTAATGAAAACATAAGAATAAAAATGTTTCTTTTCAACTCATTGAAAATAGACCATAATTAGTATGATAACGTATACTTTTATGAATACTATTTGTACACCCAAGCAAAGTTTATAGTATCTTTTGGTGAATGAAAGAGAGAAGTTTAACGTCTAATAGAAGGGGAACATTTGGGCTGTTGCACTGGTGCCTCTGCTTCTGAATGAAAAAAAAAATCGTTTTTTTTTTTTTTTAAAGCCTTCTTTTTTTGGATGTGGACCATTTTTGAAGTCTTTTGTGAATTGGTTACAGCATTGTTTCTGTTATATGTTTTGGGTTTTGGCCTAGAGGTAAAACCAAAAGTGGGCTATTTATAATGTTTGATATTACATTATTCAACAGATGGGTATCAAATTCATGGATTATCTAGTTCCTTTATTTCCTCTCTTTATTTAAACCTGCCTTCATTTTAGTCACCCCCCAGGGAAAATATAAATTAAAGATGAACAAAGAGTGAACCAACAGTGATGGCTAAATGAAATTATATTGCTTGAAATACATTTTAGTCACCCATTCTGCCCTTGTTTCCTTATTTGTTAAGACTACTTTCAATCCTGATTGTCACTAAATTTTAATGACATGCTGAATTTCTCCTTTAGCCTCTCAGCTGTTTTGGGCAAGTAAGGTGTGGCAAATTCATTTTAATTGACAGTGGTTCTGTCCCAATTAATTGTAAACAACTCTGACAAGTTACTTTGCAGCCAGAATGTTTCAAAAACTATTTCTTCCCTCTGTGCTGTGCTGTCGCTCAGTCATGTTTGACTCTTTGTGACCCCGTGGACTATAGTCCATCAGGGTCCTCTATCCGTGGGATTTCCAGGCAGAATACTGGAGTGGGTTGCCATTTCCTACTCTAGGGGATCTTCCCAACCCAGAGATTAAACCTGTGTCTCCAGGGTCTCCTGCCTTGGCAGGCGGATTCTTTAGATTCTTTACCACTGAACCACCTGGGAAGCCTGACTAAATTTGAAATAATATTTAAGCTAAAGAGAAAAGGTATTTGAAAGTCTTGATACAATTGCTGATTCCTTTTGGGAGACATATTAGCTGTAGTTTCAGCAACATTCTCTATTATTAATCTTATTGCTGAATTATTAAAGTATTTCTCAGGAAATGGATTAATTCATGAAATCTGACAAGATCTCTTGGCTTTATATGGTAGATAGACCCCCTTGTAAGGACTAGGGGGTTATCTAGTTATGCAAATCTTCTGTAAATACTGCCCTGAACTGTGAAAACTGGGAGATGTCTCCAGGGTAGGCAGAAAGAAGGGTGGACGGATGTGATGAATGCTGTTTGTTTGTGATGGTTTGAATGTGTCCGGGCTGCAATCAGATAAATGGGCTAGGACTAAATGAAATGGTAACCCACTCCAATGTTCTTGCCTGGAGAATCCCATGGATGGAGAAGCCTGGTAGGCTACAGTCCACGGGGTTGCAAAGAGTCGGACAGGACTGAGCGACTTCACTATTCACTATTAAATGACTTTAGAGCTTTCTTCTAGACCAAGGAGCATTTCCTATAATTAACTGTACTTGCTGTTCAGAAATTTCGATCTCTATATTTAGACCCCTATACGTCCCATTGTTTATTTTCATTTTTTAATTTTTAAAAAATTTACTGTTTCATTTGGCTGTGCTGGGACTTTGTTGCTGCGCCTGGACTTTCTCCAGTTGCAGCGAGCAGAGGCTGCTCTCTAATTGTGGTATGCGCGTTTCTTACTGTAGTGGCTTCTTGCATTTCAGCGCATGGGCTCTAAGGATTGCCAGCTTCAGTAGTTGCAGGACTTGCGTTTAGTTGCCCCGCAGCATGTGGGATCTTCTTGGACCAGGGATGAAACCTATATCCCTTGTGTTGGCGGGTGGATTCTTTACCACTGGGCCACTGGGGAAGTCTGCCCCATTGTTTATTTTCATATGTAACCCAGATAGGAAATAAAGCCTCTCAAGCTCCTGATAACCAAATATTATTTTCTAAGACCCCTGCTAAAACCATGGTTTTGAGAGTCTAGAGCTTGCCTCATGATTTCTGTTACCTTGAAGAATTTTCACTCATATAGTGAAAAACCTCTATATTTCTGCCTCTCATTTCAGTTCAGTTCAGTTCAGTCACTCAGTCGTGTCTGACTCTTTGCGACCCCATGAATCACAGCACGCCAGGCCTCCCTGTCCATCAGAAACTCCTGGAATTCACTCAGACTCACATTCATCGAGTCCGTGATGCCATCCAGCCATCTCATCCTCTGTCATCCACTTCTCTTCCTGCCCCCAATCCCTCCCAGCATCAGAGTCTTTTCCAATGAGTCAACTCTTCACATGAGGTGGCCAAAGTACTGGAGTTTCAGCTTCAGCATCATTCCCTCCAAAGAAATCCCAGGGCTGATCTCCTTCAGAATGGACTGGTTGGATCTCCTTGCAGTCCAAGGGACTCTCAAGAGTCTTCTCCAACATCACAGTTTAAAAGCATCAATTCTTTGGTGCTCAGCTTTCTTCACAGTACAACTCTCACCTCCATACATGACCACTGGAAAAACCGTAGCCTTGACCAGATGGACCTTTGTTGGCAAAGTAATGTCTCTGCTTTTGAATATGCTATCTAGATTGGTCATAAATTTTCTTCCAAGGAGTAAGAGTCTTTTAATTTCATGGCTGCAATCACCATCTGCAGTGATTTTGGAGCCCCCAAAAATAAAGTCTGACACTGTTTCCACTGTTTCCCTTTCTATTTCCCATGAAGTGTTGGGACCGGATGCCATGATCTTCGTTTTCTGAATGTTGAGGTTTAAGCCAACTTTTTCACTCTCCTCTTTGACTTTCATCAAGAGGCTTTTTAGTTCCTCTTCACTTTCTGCCATAAGGGTGGTGTCATCTGCATATCTGAGGTGATTGATATTTCTCCTGGCAATCTTGATTCCAGCTTGTGTTTCTTCCAGCACAGCGTTTCTCATGTTGTACTCTGCATAGAAGTTAAATAAGCAGGTAACAATATACAGCCTTGACGTTCTCCTTTTCCTATTTGGAACCAGTCTGTTGTTCCATGTCCAGTTCTAACTGTTGCTTCCTGACCTGCATACAGATTTCTCAAGAGGCAGGTCAGGTGGTCTTGTATTCCCATCTCTTTCGGAATTTTCCACAGTTTATTGTGATCCACACAGTCAAAGGCTTTGGCATAGTCAATAAAGCAGAAATAGATGTTTTTCTGGAACTCTCTTGCTTTTTCCATGATCCAGCAGATGGTGGCAATTTGATCTCTGGTTCCTCTGCCTTTTCTAAAACCAGCTTGAACATCAGGAAGTTCACAATTCAGGTATTGCTGAAGCCTGGCTTGGAGAATTTTGAGCATTACTTTACTAGTGTGTGAGATGAGTGCAACTGTGTGGTAGTTTGAGCATTCTTTGGCATTGCCTTTCTTTGGGCTTGGAATGAAAACTGACCTTTTCCAGTCCTGTGGCCACTGCTGACTTTTCCAAATGTACTGGCATATTGAGTGCAGCACTTTCACAGAATCATCTTCCAGGATTTGAAAGAGCTCTACTGGAATTCCATCACCTCCACTAGCTTCTCCTTTATCCCATGTCAATTGCAGAGCTCAAAATTACTTTCCTGCCTTTTTCAAAGTCATTTTTGCCTTTCTACTATCAAACCTGCATAGCTAAACTCAAAGAGAATTATCTCTTAGGGTAACTGATCACTTTGGCAAGACAGCAGTTTATTACACATATGTTATATTTTATTTCAATAACTGTCCTTCCTTGAATATCAGCTGCAAAAGGATTTCTTCCTTTTTCCTTTACAACCTCTCTTCCTTTAAAATTATCTTTAAAACATCGCTCCATGAATAGAAATCCATCTGGAATCATTTAGAGGTAGCCTGCTTTTGTTTATTCCAGAGTTTCCAGTTACACAGGATATAGTCTGGGAAAAGGCCAAAATAAAATTCCATCACAGGTCTGTCTAGTGGCTGTTGACCATCCCTCCTATTTCTGCCATGTGTCTCTTAGGGACAAAGATGAAGCTTTAGCTGAAAGGTAGCATCTAGACAAGTTAGAAATATAGGTGTCCTAAACATATTTCTATTTCAATTTTTTTACTCTGCACTTATAATCAACAACTCATTAAGCCTATGGGACCACCTGGCACTGCTGCTTTGAATTATAAATTCAGTACAGATAATGCATCCAGCTGGGAATACTTAAGAAAACGCAAATCCTTTTTAAAGTTTTTAATAAAAATAGGTTTTAAAACTTAAATGAAGATCTGTGCAAGATTTGGGTTTAATTGGATGCTGGCCTAAATTAGAAGAAATGATAGTTGAATATTTTCTTATAACTTAACAAATGCTATTGAATGTCTTCTGATTGTTTTTCTAGCCACAGCTGAGGGTAGCATTTTTTTTTTCCTGGGCATATTTGAGAGTTTGCAAAGCTTTGCTTACAATAGGGGCTTAAACAATTATAGGTTTAAACTCAGTTAGTAGGACTCTGAAGCAACTATGTATTTAAATCTATAGAGTGAAGCTCTGGTGTACGCTTCAGCAATGTGGCAAATCTATAAATATATCTTTCTTTTTATTGAGGTTGCATTTACCTGCGTGATGCACTCCAGTTTTTCCTTGGAAGATATGTTTTTTTTCCATACAGCAGCAGAATATGTTATATTCTGAGGTATGTTTAAACTTCCTTTAATTTTACTCCATTTAATCCAAGGATTAACTTTTATTATCTCTTCTCTCTTTTTTCTTCCCTAAGAGCTGAAACATTTTCATGATATTCTAAATCCTACAACACTGAATTGAATATAAATGGAATTCCAAACAAGCAAATACATAATCTATCATCCCTTTCTGGGGCTGCCAAATATCAAAAGAAAGTTTATTCTTTGCTTTCAGGGTTTTTACATGTATATATATTATTTTCACTTAGGCATTAAAACACTCTATTAGGCTTTAGTGTTTTCTGAGGCACTTCTATTTTTATATAAACTGATATGTGGAGTAAGTAGACTATTTCTTCTTATAGTTCTGCAATTGGACCATTTTAAAGAAATATGCTTCTTTCTAAGGAGAAACGTTAAATGTGCTTGATTTGGAGTTGCAGGGCCAGTAACAAATTATTCAATACTAAGTTTCCCTAATAATAGGACCAATCTCCTCATGTTAGGGAAGAAGAGCTGAGACTCATGGAAGAAAAGTAACTCCTCTAAGTTACTGGCAAAGTTCTGTGCTCTTTCCAGCAGAACCTGTTGCCTCTCATCCAGAAAGCTTTCCACATTCATTGAGCTCTTACTGCATGCCAAGACTGTATAGGGGACACTTTGTTAAATTGAATGTTTTCAGCCTTATTGAGATATAATTGACATATAACATCATATACATTTAAGGTATACAGTATGATGATTTGATTCAGGTGTATATTTCAAAATGGTACCACACTAAGTAAGGTTAGTTTACATGTCTATCACCTCACATATTATAATATTTTTTGGCTTTTGGCAAGGACATTTAAGATCTACTTTCTCTGTAACTTTCAAGTTTGTAATAACAGTGTTGTTAACTATAGTCAACATGGTAAAGAGTAGATCCCCAGAACTTACTCATCTTACAACTGGAAATTTGTACCCTTTGACCAACATCTTCTCATTCCTCCCACCCCCAGCCTCTGGCAACCACCATTTTATTCTGAGTTTTTATGAGTTTGGCTTTTTTTTTTTTTAAATTTCATGTAAAAATGGAATCACACAGCATTCATACAGTATTTGTCTTTATCTGACTTGTTTCACTTAGCATCATGTCCTCAAGGTCCAGCCGTGTTGTTACAAATTGTTATTGTTTTAGTTGCTAAGTTGTGTTCAATCTCATGGACTGTAACTCTTCGTGGACTGTAACTCTCCAGGCTCCTCTGTCTATGGGATTTCCCAGGCAAGAATATTGGAGTGGGTGGCCGTGCCCTGCTCCAGGGGATCTTCTTAACCCAGAGGTCAAATCTGTGCCTTCTTCTTTGGCAGGCAGATTCTTTACCACTCCACTGAGCCACCTAGAAAGCCTATATATATATATATATATATATATATATATATATATATATATTTCTTTATCAGCCATTGATGGACTCTTGATTTGTTTCCATGTCTTGATCATTGTGAACAGTACTGCAGTGGATGGACATGGGGTTATGAGAACTTAGGTTCTGATAACAGAGAGGCCCAGATTCAAATCTTATCTCTATTATCTACTGGTTGTTACCTATGGCCAAGTAATCTTTTATGGGATCTCCATAGCATGCGCACTGGCTGGGACATGAGTAGGATGCTGTGAGAGCATGGAAAAGAGGCCCCAGAAGGCTGGGGGATGTTGAAGAGGTAATACCTGATCCTCTGCAATTGAAAGACTAATATTGAAATTTGTAGTGTAATGTGTTAGATGCAGAAAAGTTATCTTGTTCAAAAAATGTTTCTCTCTATCATCAATCACTACTCTCAGTATCACATTGCTGGAATACTTAAAATTGCCACTGTTGTAATAACTTCTTTCAGATAAACCTTTTCTTTAAAGTACATCAATAAAATACAAGTATGTCCAAAAAGTGGGGTGACATATTCAGAATATATCCCCTTGCCCTTTTTCGTCTTCCTTGTTACCTGGAGGCAGGTCAGGGATTTGGGAAAATGAACAGGATAAAAGAGTTGTGGCAAAGAGGCAGGGAGAGATTTGGTGGAAGGGTTGAGCTGCAGATGCCTGGAAGGGCACTCCTCTGGAGGAGGGAGGTAGTGTGTAGTGGGTGTGAGCAGATATAGGGATAAACTTTGCTGACCGGATTGTTTTTCTGAGACCATCCCTAGAAGTGGAGACAAGTTTTCATGACAATAACTTTATAAAACATTGACAATTGGAAACCTGAGACTATCAAAGAAGGGTTTTCCTTTGTCTATAGTTTTGGCACACATGTTTTATATTTAAAGAAAAAATGAGGGGAGAGGCAGCATGTGTACAAGTGTGGAAAATACAGAAAGTAGCTACTATGAGGAATTACCTTTCATATGGATAATGTTTTGTATATTTATCAAAACCTAAATCCGGGGGTGAATGAGAACTGGAATACAAGGAGAAGCCTTTGGGAAGAAGTAGCTAACCAACCCCAAAGTTGCAGTTTTCAATTCATATGTCTTGTGACACTAATGACTGGGTCTTAGGAAATTCTAGGATTTCCATCAAAACTCCTAGTGTAGCCAAAGGGCACCTTGGGCCACTATGTTTGACTCAGCTGTGCTCTTAGTCCTTGGAAAGCCAAATAGATAAAAGTTTGCTTCATTTCTAGCATCCTAGCATTTACACTTTGAACAAATTAGATTTCTAGCATATCTTATCAACCATAACAAATTAATGGTATGAGTAAGGCATGTTTTGGGTCATTGTTAATATTTGATTTCATTTTCTAATAGAGATGTGCATGAGCTATACATCAATAGAGCCAAATAATATCCTTATGTGCTTTACATGTTGAAATTCTATCAGATGTCTGGAGTCAAATGTACAGTAATAAAAGTTGATTAGCAAAGTTGTCAGTTTTATGTAGAAACAGTGACAAAAACTTTTAAATAAGTGAGTAGGGAAACAGATGGGCAGTTACTAAAATATTACAAGTGTCTTAACTTGGTAAACTTTTGGAAGAATAGTATATATCCTTGAAAACTTATATATATATATATATATATATATATATATATATATATATAGTTGCAGAAATTTAAATAATGCAAGGCAAAATAAAAGGGAGTAGATAATACAATTTTAAACATTGTAGAATCATTTGGGCATTAGCATTCATAAATGTAAATAAAATGACATAAAAATTGCATTTAATTATTATTTATTTCCATTTAAGGCTTAAGTCTTTCACAATAAAATGTCTTTCTTCACATTTGTGAGGCAAATTAAAAGCAGAAGATAAACTGTGCCACCTGAAGATTTTCAAAGCAGGAAAATCTTCAAAATTACATACAATATCCATGAAACCCCTCTCTGATGCAGATATCATGAAGGCTCTAAAGACTGTGAACAAGCAATTATTAGGCATTGTTAGGCTGAATAGTTATGATGATAAGTACACATTCTCATGGAAATTAATTAGCTGCAAGTTTATTGATGCTGTAAGTGATGCTGAAATATGCATTTGGCTATTCAGCTTTCTGAAGGCCAAGGGTGAAGCTGACTGGCAATTTCAGGGATGTCTGTGAATGAAGTTAACAACTTTGCTTCTCCCAATCTGCAGAAATAAATGCTGCTGCAGACACAAAAGTGTCTCCAGAATTAATAGCAAATGAGTCACATGATGAATATGAGTGCTGGAGGCAAAGACTCAACACACTTTGGAGAAGGTGGTATTGTTTTATTTTACATTGCTGCCAGAAAGGAATCACACAGGTGAAAATCAGGATCTTAACTTACACAATGTGATTGACCGTATTCCAAACATAAATATATTCTCAAGGTTTTTCTCCTTTGCTAGTTCTAGCGACTAGAAATCAAGTTATCAAAACCTAACCAGGCAATATGTTGGAGACGGTTGCTTCTACAGTTTCACTGAACCACTTGCTTAAAGAAAACTCTAAACTTTCAGATTCCCTGCTGTTCTGGAATGCTGTAATTCCAGGAATGAAATAGGAACAGAGCTAGGTAGTAGTGACTGGGGTATCTTATAGATTATTTTCAATAATAACCTGGTGGCTCACTCAGTAAAGAATCCACCTGCAGTGCAGGAGACCTGGGTCAAGAAGATCCCCTGGAGAAGGAAATGGCAACCCACTCCAGTATTCTTGCCTGGAGAATTCCATAGACAGGGGACCCGGGTGGGCTATAGTCCATGGGGTCACAAACAGTTGGACATTTTATCTATCAGATAAAATCTTCAATGAACCCAGTGGAGGGGAGAGAAAAGTATTTTAAAATTCAAATATTTAAGATGATTTTAAAAGTATTTTAAATCATCTTAAACCATGTGAGCCCTGGTGGTTCAGATGGTTCAGGTGGTCCTGCAATGTAGGAGACATGGGTTCGATTCCTGGGCTGGGAAGATCCCCTGGAGAAGGGAACATCTACTCACTCCAGTATTCTTGCCTAGAGAATCTCCCTGGACAGAGGAGCCTGGTGGGCCACAGTCCATGGGGTCACAAAGAGTTGGACATGACTGAGCAACTAAGCACATAGCACAAACCAGGTGAAGTCATTCATTAATGCACTTATTTATGTATTTTTGTAGCCAAACTTGGAAGCCATGAAGTTCATTTAGGCATAAAACTTGAAGGATTGTTTTGGATGTATCTGGCACTCCAGCAAATTGCATTTTCTAAGTATGGCTGCACTAACATGTGTCCCACTGCATATGCTCTTCAAAGAGTATGATACTGACAACAGTTTTGCCCATTAAAACGAGATGTGTGTTTGCAACTGCCTTGACCAACAGAACGTGGCAGAAGTGATGCTGTGTGACTTTCAAGTCTACACTATAATTAGGCAGTATGATTCCACTTGCTGTCTTTTGTGTCTCCCTCTCTCTCAGCTTGTTCACTTTTCAAACACAGTCCCCATGTTGTGTGGAAGATCAGGCCCCATGATGAGGCTGTGCCTGTGGGTTTCCATCCAGCAGCCCAAGCTCAAGTCTCAGCTGACAGCTGGAATCAAATGCCAGATTGGTGAGTAAACAAGCCTTAGGATGATTCCAGGTGCCAGACTTCAAACTTCTAGCTGCGGCTCCAAACCTAATGCAGAAGAAACCAATTCCCCCGGGGTACCCTGTGTGACTTCTGACCCACAGGAATCATGGCCAGTAATAAAGGAGTCTTGTAGTTTTCATCCGGTCCACTCTGGAGTGATGATTATGCAGCAGATCTCAGTCAGGCAGCGAGGTAATTTTCCCACCTCTCCTGCTTGCTGGCTTTCCCACTGTAGTCAGAACATGCTTCTTCACAAACAAAATCAATTCATGAAGTTTGTATAAAAAGGAGGAAATTGAAATGGAGTTCTCCAAAGAGGATAAAACGTTAAAATGGTGATTTAAAAAGTGTAGTGGTTGAAAATTAACAATGAAAATATTAATATAAATCAAAACTATAAAGATTCAGAATAAAGTAAGAGAAAAGAATAATTTTAAAAACTAAAGTATAAAATTTAAAATAAAAATTAAGAGTTATTAAAGAAAAAGAATCAAAAAATTTTAAAATGAGAAAATCCTTTCTTTGTTTCCTCCATCCTTCCCTCCCTTACTCCCTTTTCCATCCCTCCTTTCCTTTCACAAGGAACCAATTTTCAAATAAAATCTGTCCTTATAAAAAAGAATTAAACATATGAAATGATAAATTTTACTCATAGTTGACATTTAAATCAAAATTCCAGTTATATACATGTATGAAAGCATACGCATTCTCAGTTAACGTCTGACTCTTTGCGACCCCATGAACTGTAGCCCTCCAATCCTCTCTGTCCATGGACAGAGGCAAGAACAGGCAAGAACATGGGAGTGGGTATTCCCTTCCCCAGGGGATCTTCCCAACCCAGGAATTGAACCTGGGTCTCCTGCATTTTGCAGGCAGATTTTATATGTATATACATATACACATGTAATACTAAGGTCCATCCTTTATTTAGACGTCTTTTTTTGTTGTTGTTGTTGCTGTTTTGGTCTCCCTGCATTGTACAGCAGAACCTTATGTTTTTATTATCTATTAAAAAATTTTTTTGTTGTTATTGAAGGATAATTGCTTTACAGAATTCTGTTGTATTCTGTTAAACCTCAACATGAATCAGCCATAGGTACACATATATCCTCCCTTTTGAAACTCCCTCCCATCTCCCTCTCCATCCCATGCCTGTAAGTTGATCCTGAGCCCCTGTTTCAGATTCCTGAGCCATACAGTAAATTCCCATTGGCTATTTTACATATGGTAATGTAAGCTTCCATGTTATTCTTTCCATACATCTCACCCTCTCCTCCCCTCTCCCCATGTCCATAAGTCTGTCCTCTATGTCTATTTCTCCACTGTTGCCCTGTAAACAAATTCTTCAGTACTATTTTTCTAGATTCTGTATATATGCGTTAGAATATGATATTTACCTTTCTTTCTGACTTACTTCATTCTGCATAATAGGTTCTAGGTTCATCCACCTCATTAGAACTGACTCAAATGCATTCCTTTTTATGGCTGAGTAATACAGCTCAGTTGGTGAAGAATCTGCCTGCAATGTGGGAGACCTTGGTCTGATCCCTGGATTGGGAAGATCCCCTGGAGAAGGGAAAGGCTACCCACTCCAGTATTCTGGCCTGGAGAATTCCATGGACTGTATAGTCCACAGGGGCACAAAGAATCAGACACCACTGAGCGACTTTCACTTTCACTTAGTATTTCATTGTGTATATGTACCACAATTTCTTTATCGATTCACCTGTCGATGGACATCTAGGTTGCTTCCATGTTCTAGCTATTGTAAATAGTGCTGCAATGAACAATGGGATACATATGTCTTTTTCAATTTTGATTTCCTCAGGGTATATGCCTAGGAGTGGGATTGCTGGGTCATATGGTGGTTTTATTCCTAGTTTTTAAAGGAATCTCCATACCGTCTTCCATAGTGGCTGTATCAGTTTACATTCCTACCAACAGTACAAGAGCATTCCCTTTTCTCCACACTCTCTCCAGCATTTATTGTTTGTAGACTTTTTGATGAGGGCCATTCTGACTGGTGTGAGGTGATATCTCATTGTAGTTTTGATTTGCTTTTCTCTAATAATGAGTGACTGCCACCATAAAAAGATGCTTACTCCTTGGAAGAAAAGTTATGACTAACCTAGATAGCATATTCAAAAGCAGAGACATTACTTTGCCAACAAAGGTCCGTCTAGTCAAGGCTATGGTTTTTCCAGTGGTCATGTATGAATGTGAGAGTTGGACTGTGAAGAAAGCTGAGCACCAAATAATTGATGCCTTTGAACTGTGGTGTTGGAGAAGACTCTTGAGAGTCCCTTGGACTGCAAGGAGATCCAACCAGTCCATTCTAAAGGAGATCAGTCCTGGGTGTTCTTTGGAAGGAATGATGCTAAAGCTGAAACTCCAGCACTTTGGCCACCTCATGTGAAGAGTTGACTCATTGGAAAAGACTCTGATGCTGGGAGGGATTGGGGGCAGGAGGAGAAGGGGATGACAGAGGATGAGATGGCTAGATGGCACCACCGACTCGATGGACATGAGTTTGAGTGAACTCCGGGAGTTGGTGATGGACAGGGAGGCCTGGTGTGCTGCGATTCATGGGGTCACAAAGAGTGGGACACGGCTGAGCAACTGAACTGAACTGAACTGAACTGAATAATGAGCAATGTTGAGCAACTTTTCATGTGTTTGTTAGCCATCTGTATGTCTTCTTTGGAGAAATGTCTGTTTGGGTCTTTTCCCCACTTTTTGATTGGGTTGTTTTTCTGGCATTGAGTTGTATGAGCTGCTTGTATATTTTGAAAATTAATCCTTTGTCAGTTGTTTCATTTGCTGTTATTTTCTCCCACTCTGAGGGCTGTCTTTTCATTTTGCTTATAGTTTCCTTTGCTGTGCCAAAGCTTTTAAGTTTTTAAAAAGCTTTTAACAGGTCCCACTTGTTTACTTTTGCTTTTATTTCCATTACTCTAGAAGGTGGATCATAGAGGTTCTTGCTTTATGTCATCAAGTGTTCTGCCTATGTTTTCCTCTAAGAGTTTTATAGTTTCTGATCTTACATTTAGGTCTTTAATCCATTTTGAGCTTACCATTGTGTATGGTGTTAGGAAGTTTTCTAATTTCTTTCTTTTACATGTAGCTGTCCAGTTTTCCCAGCACCATTTGTTGAAGAGGCTGTCTTTGCCCCATTGTGTATTCTTGCCTCCTTTGTCAAAATAAGGTACCCATAGGTGCATGGATTTATTTCTGGGCTTTTTATGTTGTTCCATTGGTCTATATTTTTGTTTTTGTGTGAATACCATACTGTCCTGATGACTGTAGCTTTGTAGTACAATGTGAAGTCAGGAAGGTTGATTCCTCCAGCTCCATTCTTCTTTCTCAAGACTACTTTGGCTATTTGGGGTCTTTTATGTTTCCATATGAATTGTGAAATTTTTTGTCCTAGTTCTGTGAAAAATGCCATTGGTAATTTGATAGGCATCTCATTGAATCTGTAGATTGCATTTGGTAGTATAGTTATTTTTACAATATTGATTCTTCCTACCCAGGAACACGGGATATTTCTCCATGTGTTTTATGTCGTCTTTGATTTCTTTCATTAATGTCTTATAATTTTCTGAGTAAAGTTCTTTTGTCTCCTTCAGTTCAGTTCAGTTCAGTCGCTCAGATGTGTCCGACTCTTTGCAACCCCATGAATTGCATGCATCATGCCAGGCCTCCCTGTCCATCACCAACTCCCAGAGTTCACTCAAACTCACATCCACCGAGTCAGTGATGCCATCTAGCCGTCTCATCCTCTGTCATCCCCTTCTCCTCCTGCCCCCAATCCCTCCCAGCATCAAAGTCTTTTCCAATGAGTCAACTCTTCGCATGAGGTGGCCAAAGTACTGGAGCTTCAACTTTAGCATCAGTCCTTCCAAAGAACACCCAGGACTGATCTCCTTTAGAATGGACTGGTTGGATCTCCTTGCAGTCCAAGGGACTCTCAAGAGTCTTCTCCAACACCACACTTCAAAAGCATCAATTCTTCGGCGCTCAGCTTTCTTCACAGTCCAACTCTCACATCCATACATGACCACTGGAAAAACCATAGCCTTGACTAGACAGACCTTTGTTGGCAAGGTAATATCTCTGTTTTTGAATATGCTATCTAGATTGGTCATAACTTTCCTTCCAAGTGGTAAGCGTCTTTTAATTTCATGGCTGCAGTCACCATCTGCAGTGATTTTGGAGCCCAACAAGATAAAGTCTGACACTGTTTCCACTGTTTCCCCGTCTATTTCCCATGAAGTGATGGGACTAGATGGCCATGATCTTCGTCTTATGAATGTTGAGCTTTAAGCCAACTTTTTCACTCTCCTCTTTCACTTTCATCAAGAGGCTTTTTAGTTCCTCTTCACTTTCTGCCATAAGGGTGGTGTCATCTGCATATCTGAGGTTATTGATATCTCTCCCGGCAGTCTTGATTCCAGCTTGTGCTTCTTCCAGCCCAGTTTCCTTAGGTAGGTTTATTCTTAGATATTTACTTCTTTTTGTTGCAACGGTGAATGGTATTGATTCCTCAATTTCTCTTTCTGATTTTTCATTGTTAGTATATAGAAATACAAGTCATTTCTGTGTATTGATTTTGTATTCTGCAACTTTACTAAATTCACCGATTAGCTCTAGTAATTTTGATACTATCTTTAGGGTTTTCTATGTACAGTATCATGTCATATACAAACAGTGAGAGTTTTACTTCTTTTCTGATCTGGATTCCGTTTATTTCTTTTTCTTCTCTGATTGCTGGAGTTTGGACTTCCAGAACTCTGTTGAATAATAGTGGTGAAAGCGGACACCCCTGTCTTGTTCCTGATCTTAGGGGGAATGCTTTCAATTTTTCACCATTGAGAATGTTTGCTATGGCCCTTTCTATGTTGAGGTAGGTTCCTTCTATGCCCATTTTTTGAAGAGTTTTCATTGTAAATATGTGCTGCATTTTGTCAAAGGCTTTTCCTGTATCTATTGAGGTGATGATAAGGTTTTTATCTTTCAATTTGTTAATATAGTGTATCACATTGATTGATTTTCATATATTGAAGAATCCTTGCATTCTTGGAATAAGCCCAGCTTGACCATGGTGTATGAGCTTTTTGATGTGTTGCTGAATTCTGTTTGCCAAAATTTTGTTGAGGATTTTTGCATCTATGTTCATCAGTGATATTGGCCTGTAGTTTTTCTTTTTTGTGTTGTCTTTGTTTAGTTTTGGTATCAGGGTGATGGTGGCCTCGTAGAATGAATTTGGAAGTGTTCCTTCCTCTGCAACTTTTTGAAAGAGTTTTAGAAGGATAGGCATTAGCTCTTCTGTACATGTTGGATAGAATTCTCCTGTGAAGCCATCTGGTCCTGGGCTTTGTGTTTTGGGAGATTTTTGATCACAGCTTCAATTACAGTGCTTGTAATTGAATTGTTCATAATTTCTATTTCTTCCTGGTTCAGTCTTGGAAGATTGAATTTTTCTAAGAATCTGTCTATTTCTTCCAAGTTATCCATTTTATTCCCATATAGCTATTCATAGTAGTCTCTTATAATTCTTTGTATTTCTGCATTGTCTGTTGTAACCTTTTTTCATATGTAATTTTGTTGATTTGATTTTTCTCTTTTTTTTCTTGATGAATCTGGCTAAAAGTTTGTCAATTTTGTTTTTCTTCTCAAAAAACAGCTTTCAGTTTTATTAATCTTTAGTATTGTTTCTTTCATTTCATTTTCATTTATTTCTGCTCAGTTCTTTATGATTTCTCTCCTTCTGCTAATTTTGATTTTTCTTTTTTTTTTTTTTTGTTGTTCTTTTTCCAGTTGTTTTAGGTGTAAAGTTAGGTGTCTATTCGATATTTTTTTTGTTTCTTGAGGTAGGATCATGTTGCTATAAATTTCACTCTCAGAATGGCTTTTGCTGCATTCCATAAGTTTTGAGTAGTGTTTTGATTTTCAATTGTTCCTGGAAATTGTTCCCTTTTGATTTCTTCAGTAACTTGTTGGTTATTTAAAAATGTGTTGTTTAATCTCCATGTGTTTGTGTTTCTCACAGTTTTTTTTCTTGTAATTGATATTTAGTCTCACAGCATTGTGGTCAGAGAAGATGCTTGA
This sequence comes from Oryx dammah, assembly GCF_014754425.2. Classification (NCBI taxonomy): domain Eukaryota; kingdom Metazoa; phylum Chordata; class Mammalia; order Artiodactyla; family Bovidae; genus Oryx; species Oryx dammah. The sequence continues at coordinate 51,673,225 of NW_024070208.1, read as the reverse complement.
TGTGGTTTCAGTTTTCTTAAATTTACTGAAATTTGATTTGTGACCCAAGATGTGGTCTATCCTGGAGATTGAGAAGAAGGTGTATTCTTCTGCATTTGGACGGAGTGTCCTGAAGATATCAGTGAGATCTATGTCATCTAATGTATCATTTAAGACTTATGTTTCCTTATTAATTTTCTGATTTGATCATCTGTCCATTGGTGAGAGTGAGGTGTTAAAGTCTCCTACTATTATTGTGTTACTGTCAATTTCTCCTTTTATGTCTTAGTGTCTCTCTTGTGTATTGAGGTGCTCCTATGTTGGGTGCATAGATATTTACAATTGTTATGCCTTCCTCTTGGACTGATCCCTTGATCATTATGTAGTGTCCTTCCTTCACTCTTGTTATCTATTTTATTTTAAGGTCTATTTTGTCTGATATGAGAATTGATACTCCAGGTTTCTTTTGCTTTCCATTTGCATGGAATATATTTTTCCATCCTCTAACTTTCAGTCTATATTTGTCTTTAGAACTGATTGGGTTTCTTGCAGACAGCATATATATGGGTCTTGTTTTTTTTATCTATTAAGTCAGTCTGTGTCTTTTGGTTGAAGCATTTAATCCATTCACATTTAAAGCACTTGTTTAGATACATCTTCCCATTGCCATTTTCTTAATTTTTGGGGGTTGATTTTGCAGATCTTTTTTCTTCTCTTGTATTTCTTAACTATATAAGTCTGTTTAACTTTTATTGTAAAGCTGGTTTGGTGGTACTGAATTCTCTTAACTTTTGCTTGTCTGAAAAGCTATTTATTTCTCCATCAATTTTGAATGAGACCTTGGCCGGGTACGGTAACCTTGGCTGTAGATTTTTCCCTTTCAGTACTTTAAATATATCCTGCTGTTCCCTTCTGGCCTGCAGAGTTTCTGCTGAAAGATCAGCTGCAAAGCGTATGGGATTTCCCTTGTATGTTACTTGTTGCTTTTCCCTTGCTGCTTTAATATTCTTTCTTTGTGTTTAGTCTTTGTTATTTGATTAGTATGTGTCTTGGCATGTTTCTTCTTGGGTTTTTCCTGTATGGGACTCTTTGTGACTCTTGGACTTGATTGACTATTTTCTTCTTCATGTTGGGGAAATTTTCAACTATAATCTCTTCAAGAATTTTCTCATACCCTTTCTTTTTCTCTTCTTCTGGGACACCTATAATTTGAATGTTGTTGTGTTTGATATTGTCCCAGAAGTCTCTGAGACCGTCCTCAGTTCTTTTCATTCTTTTCACTTTATTCTGCTGTTTAGAAGTTATTTCCACCATTTTATCTTCCAGCTCACTGATTCATTCTTCTGCTTCAGATATTCTGCTATTGATTCCTTCTAGAGTATTAATTCTAGCAATTGTGTTGTTTGTCTCTGTATGTTTATTCTTTAGTTCTTCTATGTCTGTTAGTTGATTCTTGCATTTTCTCCATTTTGTTTTCAAGGTTTTTGATCATCTGATTACTCTCATTATTCTGAATTCTTTTTCAGGTAGTTTGCCTAATTCCTCTTCATTTATTTGGACTTCTGTGTTTCTAGCTTGTTCCTTCATGTGTGTAGTATTTCTCTGCCTTTTCATTATTTTTTTAAAACTTATTGTGCTTGGGGTCTCCTTTTCCCAGGCGTCAGTGTTGAATTCTTTCTTCCTTTTGGTTTCTGCCCTCCTGAAGTTGGTCCAGTGGTTTGTGTTAACCTTGTATATGGTGAGATTTGTCCTGAGTTTTTGTTTGTTTTTCCTCTGATAGGCAAAGCTGAGTGAGGTGGTAATCCTGTCTGCTGATGATTGGGTTTGTATTTTTGTTTTGTTTGTTGTTTAGATGAGGCTAAACAGGGTGCTACTGGAGGTTGGGTGATGCTGGGTCTTGTATTCAAGTGGTTTCCTTTCTGTGAGGTCTCACTATTTGATACTCCCTAGTGTTAGTTCTCTGGTAGTCTAGGGTCTTGGAGTTAGTGTTCCCACTCCAAAGGCTCAGGGCTTCATCTCTGGCCAGGAAAGAAGATTCCACATGTGGCTTGTTATGGCATTAAGTGAGATAAAAACCAATATCCAAAAACAAGAAACCAAAGATGAATCCCAGACAAATGGCAGTTACAAAATCAGGCAAATAATAATTAAAATAATGGAATATACATATATACCCATGAGCAAAGTGAAAAAAGTTCAACAAAAATGTACAATAGATTGACCTGTGAACAAAGGAAATCAAAAATTATATTTATCAGCTAAGAACGAAACTAAAGCACAAACTGGAAAACAAAACTAAAGCAAGGTTTTAAGTGGGGTATAAAGCAGTGAAAATAAAACTAACAAAATGTTGAGAAGAAAGGAAAGGAAGAAAAGAAAGAAAGAATAGATATACTAAGTTAAATAGAAGTAGATGAAGAAGATTCATATACATTTAAGATTAACTGCAAGGGGGAAAGAACAGTACGAAAGGCAAACAAAAGAATAAATATAGAAAAAAATATAATAAGTTTAAAAAATTAAAATTATAAAAAAGAGAAAAGAAAAAAATGGAAGAAGAAAGAAACAAGGGGAAAAAAAATAAAAAGAAAACTCCACAGAACTATAAAAACCAATGTAGAGGCAGAGGTTTATAGCAACATAAAAAGTGTGACTGCATATACACATCTACATATATACCCATAAGCAAAATCAAAACAGTCAACCAAAAATAAAGTATAATAGATTGATTCCACAAACAAAGGAAACCAAAAATTATATCTATAAGAACAAAACTAACTAAAGCACAAACTGGAAAACAAAACTAAAGTAAGGTGCCAATTGGGGAATAAAGCAATGAAAATAAAACTAACAAAATGTTGACAGGAAAGGAAAGGAAGAAAAGAAAGAATAGATATGCAAAGTTAAACAGAGATAAATGAAGATTTATATACATTAAAGATTAACTGCAAGGGGAAAAGAACAGCAGGAAAAACAAAGGAATAAATGTAGAAAAAATATAATAGGTTTTTAAAAAATTAAAATTAAAAGAAGAGAGAGAAAAAAGGGGAAAACATAGAACTGCAAAATTAGAGGTTTACGACAACAATAAAAAATGTGACTGGAAAAAAAAAGGCTGAAAAGCTTAATTAGATTTCATAATGCCAATAAAATCGACAACTACAACAGAGTGGGGAGAAAAGTAAAAAAGAAATCCAAAAGAATCTACAGAGCATGTCAAAACGTAAGAATAATAGTTTTTCTTGAGTCACTGCTGTCAGAGTCCTTTCCCTTGCTGGGAGTCACAGTCCACCTCACCTCCCTAGCATTCCCTCCAACACTGTGCTGATCTCTGGGCCTGCTGTGGCAGCAGCTCAGATTCTATTCTGGTCCTACTCCGATGTGTTCTTGCTTCCAATGTTCATAGCTATCAGAACTAGTGTGTTTTCTTTTGTGGGAGCTCTCAATGACCATTTATCTATTCCGTAGATACATAGTCTGCTTAGTTGATCCTGTGGATTTAATGTGCAGCTTGTACAGCTAGCAGGAATGCTTTGGGTCTTTTTCCTTAGCCACATTGCCCCTGGGTTTCAATTGTGGTTTTATTTCCACCTCTGCATGTGGGTTGTCCACTGGGGTTTGTTCCCATGGCCGCCCTGGAGGATTTGGGTTTGCCCCTGTTAGGGCCAGGTGTGGAGGTGGTGCAGCTGCCTGGGTCTCAGGGGTTCTGGCAGCATCAGGAGGAGCATCAGGTACTCAGGGGAGTTGGTGGCTAGGGCATCAGGAAAAATAGTGTTCTAGAAGGGTATGGCAACCAGTATTGGCCAATATGCTCTAGTATTCTTGCCTGGAGAACACCCCTCCCTGATAGAGCAGCCTGGCAGGCCACAGTCTACAGGGTCACAAAGAGTCAGACACTACCAAAGAGACCCTGTGTGCATAGGTGCAACGCCGGGGTCCAGCCCCCGCAGGATCCAGGGAAACCCAAAGGAGAAATGGCGTCGGCGATTGATTGAGAGAGGGAGAGAGATAGACAAGAATGTTGTAGATAAGAAACTAGAGGAGAGAAGAAAAGAGGCTGGAGTTCCTTGGTTTATACAGAAAATCAATAAAGTCTCAAGACAAGAGACTTGCACCGTCTACGTGAGGCCACAGGTGCCCTCCCGGTCTCCTGAGGGAGTGAAGGCACAGGGCGCCTTCCCGTTCAGGTCTTAGAAACCCAGGCAAATTAGTAGACACGGCGGATCTCTGTACTCCAGATGGGAACTAGCCAGAAAAAGAGAGTAAGAGGAGGAAAATGATTGACACGAGGAGATCAAGCTGCTTTGATGAGCAAGATCCATAGCTTTATTTTTAAACGGTACTTATATACCTTTTTTGTACGTAGAGGGAAATGAAAGATGCAAGGTCATACAGAGTCAGCCCAACATTCCAGCAGTATTGCTCTTATCAAAACCATGATTTTTCTGCATACCTTTTCCACAAAAGATGTTGTGTACAGTATCTTCTGGCCTTGGAGGACTGTGAACATTTTATGACCCTCTTTTGATAAAGGCTGCTCAACCAAAAAACTTGTTTTCCCTCAAAGTGTCTTTTCTTTATATTTCTAATCTATGTCAGCCTCAGAAAATGCCAAACAGAGTTATGTTTTTCACAGAGCAAAGGTGCAATGAGTTATAAGAAAGAACCAATTAGCTCAAAAGTTTGATATGGTTAAATTCAAGGCTACACTTGTTTTTCTAGCATTCTCACTATGTTAACTAATGCATTCCCAGGTGCACAGTGGATAAGAGATATGGGAACTTAGCAACAAGCATGGGCCTAATAATGAAATCCTGCATTAACACTAGCACTACTCTAATAACTTTTAACTCTTTCAAAGGCTCTATGTTTAGGCTTTTCGTGCTTCTCACAGTTGGGAGGCTGTAAATAATTGTATGCATAGCTGCAAGAGTCTGGATAACCTGCCAAGCAAGCTAGAATGCTAATAGAGGGGGTTTGATTTGAAATGTTCCTCTCATGTCCAGGAGACTTATTAGCTAGAGCCCTAAGTTGATTTTCTCCAGAGAAAGGTGATCAGGGTTAGCCCCCTGTTAATGTCAGAGGAGTTGGTGAAAGTCATGAAACAGTAAAACAGACAGATTCTGGTTTTGGGGTAGATGCTCGAGAAAGCCTAGGGAGCCCCTTGAGTTCTGAAGCCTTGCTTAACAGTTCTCTTCCACATGACTTTGTCATGGGTGGAATCTCCCATGGCGGCTCCTGGCAGTGCAAGACTTTTTTTGTCTGTGGCAGCTCTGCCCCAGTGAGAGTTGCGTGTGAAGGTGGCCCAGCTGCTTGGCTTGTGGGGAACCTGGTGGCGCCAAGTGTGCAGGAACAAGGGCTGCCTCCGCTGCAGGAATTATGGCCCTATCAGAGTCTTTTTTTTTTTTTTTTTTTGAGCCTCTGTAGCTGGGAATCAGAAGGCCTCTTTGGCCAGTCTTTCTCCGTAGCTCCACCCATTCAGGCACTTAGAGGGCTTCCTTGCCTGGGGTCCTTCTCTGTTGTTCCGCGTGTCAGGTACATAGAGGGGCCCCCCTGGCTGGGGTCCTACTCTGTAGATCAGGGCATCAGGCACTTAAAGGGGCACCCTGGGTGAGGCCCTACTCTGTAGTTCAGGTGCATTAGTCACTTAAAGGAGCACCCTGAGTTGGGTCCTGCTCTGTAGTTCAGTGCCAGGCATTTGATGGGCCAGCCTCTCTATTGTTCAGCTGCCAATGCTGGATGCTGGCGTGTGGATGGAGAGAGAGGCTATGATCCACCCTCTATGGGTGACTCAGCAGTATCGCCTTGCTTCCATGGCTGCCTGGCTTTCGTCCACAGGCATTTCCCGCCACAATCTCCTCCCTCACCTCCCTCCGATCTGTCTCTCCGCACGCAACAGCAACCGCCACCTTGGGATTGTTCCACAATCCTGAAACTCCAGCTCCCAGCTACTGCGCCTTCCAGGGGACCTGCATCCCTGTCTGAGGTATGTATGTCTGCGGCAAGGATTATCTGATTCTCCTTCCATTTAGGCTACCATATATCATCTGTTTCACTCGCAGCCTTAAATGTTTCTGCTCTGACTCAGACAAAAGCCCTGATGTGAAGATCGGACCCCTGCTCCAATTCCCCACCCATCAGGGGCAAGTCCAGTCCTACTAACACACCTGTTTTTCCTCCTAGCTCCTTCATCCTACTGAGTTTTGCTTGGTTCTATATATTCTTTTCCACTGGTCAGGTACTCCTCTTCGCTTTCAGCTGGTGTTCTGCATGCACTTCTGTGTCTGAGGTGTATTCCTGATGTATCCGTGAAGAAAGACGTACTCCACCTCCATCTACTCCTCTGCGCTCTTGTTCCCTTTGACTTCCTTGCTTTTTACTAGATGTCCTTTTGTATGCCAGGATCCCATCCAGGTCACCACATTACCTTTAGATGTCATGTCTCCTTACTTTCATCTTGGCTATGACAGATTCTCACACTTTTCTTGTTTTTGATGTCCTTGAAAGTTTTGAGGAGTACAGTTTGAGTATTTTGGAGAATATCTCTCAATTATTTCTCATCTTTCTTCTCATGATCTGAGGAAGGAAGGGGAAGAAGACCACAGAAACAATCATTCTCATCATATCATATCAAAGATATATCCTATCAACACGATTTATCCCTACTAATATTAGTCTTGATCACCTGGATGATGTAGAGGTTGTCAGGTTTCTCCAAGGTAAAGTTACCCTTTTCCCTAGAGTTTCCACACTCTGTTCCCTGGAATTAAGTTGCTATGTGTATCCAGCATTTAAGGAGTTCTATTCCAGGGGCTTCCCTTGTGGTCCAGTGATTAAGAATCTGCCTGCCAATACAGGGATGTGGGTTTGATCCCTGACTGGGGAGCTAAGATCTCACATGCAACCAAACCTGTGCACTGCAGCTACTGACCCCCATGTGTCTAGAGCCCATGATCCACAGCAAGAGAAGCCACTGCAATAGGACGCCCACACAATACAAATGGAGAGTAGCCCTCGCTTGATGCAACTAAAGAAAAGCCTCAGTTCAGTTCAGTTCAGTCACTCAGTTGTGTCCGACTCTTTGCGACCCCATGAATCGCAGCAGGCCAGGCCTCCCTGTCCATCACCAACTCCCGGAGTTCACTCAGACTTGCGTCCATCGAGTCAGTGATGCCATCCAGCCATCTCATCCTCTGTCATCCCCTTCTCCTCCTGCCCCCAATCCCTCCCAGTATCAGAGTCTTTTCCAATGAGTCAACTCTTCGCATGAGGTGGCCAAAGTACTGGAGTTTCAGCTTTAGCATCATTCCTTCCAAAGAAATCCCAGGGCTGATCTCCTTCAGAATGGACTGGTTGGATCTCCTTGCAGTCCAAGGGACTCTCAAGAGTCTTCTCCAACACCACACTTCAAAAGCATCAATTCTTCAGCGCTCAGCCTTCTTCACAGTCCAACTCTCACATCCATACATGACTACGGGAAAAACCATAGCCTTGACTAGACGGACCTTAGTCGGCAAAGTAATGTCTCTGCTTTTGAATATGCTATCTACGTTGGTCATAACTTTTCTTCCAAGGAGTAAGCGTCTTTTAATTTCATGGCTGCAGTCACCATCAGCAGTGATTTTGGAGTCCCCAAAATAAACTCTGACACTGTTTCCACTGTTTCCCTATTTCCCATGAAGTGATGGGACCAGATGCCATGATCTTCGTTTTCTGAATGTTGAGCTTTAAACCAACTTTTTCACTCTCCTCTTTCACTTTTATCAAGAGGCTTTTTAGTTCCTTTTCACTTTCTGCCATAAGGGTGGTGTCATCTGCATATCTGAGGTTACTGATATTTCTCCTGGCAATCTTGATTCCAGCTTGTGTTTCTTCCAGTCCAGCGTTTCTCATGAGGTACTCTGCATAGAAGTTAAATAAGCAGGTGACAATATACAGCCTTGACGTACTCCTTTTCCTATTTGGAACCAGTCTGTTGTTCCACATCCAGTTCTAACTGTTGCTTCCTGGCCTGCATATAGGTTTCTCAAGAGGCAGGTCGGGTGGTCTGGTATTCCCATCTCTTTCAGAATTTTCCACAGTTTCCTGTGATCCACACAATCAAAGGCTTTGGCATAGTCAATAAAGCAGAAATAGATGTTTTTCTGGAACTCTCTTGCTTTTTCCAGGATCCAGTGGTTGTTGGCAATTTGATCTCTGGTTCCTCTGCCTTTTCTAAAACCAGCTTGAACATCAGGGAGTTCATGGTTCACATATTGCTGAAGCCTGGCTTGGAGAATTTTGAGCATTACTTTACTAGCGTGTGAGATGAGTGCAATTGTGTGATAGTTTGAGCATTCTTTGGCATTGCCTTTCCTTGGGCTTGGAATGAAAAGTGACATTTTCCAGTCCTGTGGCCACTGCTGAGTTTTCCAAATTTGCTGGCATATTGAGTGCAGCACTTTCACAGCATCATCTTTCAGAATTTGAAATAGCTCTACTGGAATTCCATTACCTCCACTAGCTTTGTTCGTAGTGATGCTTTTTTTTTTTTTTTAAATTTATTTATTTATTTTTTATTTTACTTTACAATTCTGTATTGGTTTTGCCATACATTGACATGAATCCACCACGGGTGTACATGCGTTCCCAAACATGAACCCCCCTCTCATCCCCCTCCCCACAACATCTCTCTGGGTCATCCCCGTGTACCAGCCCCAAGCATGCCGTATCCTGCATCAGACATAGACTGACAATTCGATTCTTACATGATATTTTACATGTTTCAATGCCATTCTCCCAAATCATCTCACCCTTTCCCTCTCCCTCTGAGTCCAAAAGTCTGCTATACACATCTGTGTCTTTTTTGCTGTCCTGCATACAGGGTCATCATTGCCATCTTCTTTCTAAGGCCCACTTGACTTCACATTCCAGGATGTCTGGCTCTAGATGAGTGATCACACCATCCTGATTATCCAGGTCGTGAAGATCTTTTTTGTACAGTTCTTCTGTGTATTCTTGCCACCTCTTCTTAGTATCTTCTGCTTCTGTTAGGTCCATACCATTTCTGTCCTTTATTGAGCCCATCTTTGCATGAAATGTTCCCTTGGTATCTCTAATTTTCTTCAAGAGATCTCTAGTCCTTCCCATTCTGTTCTTTTCCTCTATTTCTTTGCATTGATTGCTGAAGAAGACTTTCTTATCTCTTCTTGCTATTCTCTGGAACTCTGCATTCAGATGCTTATATCTTTCCTTTTCTCCTTGGCTTTTCACTTCTCTTCTTTGCACAGCTATTTGTAAGGCCTCCCCAGCCAGCCATTTTGCTTTTTTGCATTTCTTTTCCATGGGGATGGTCTTGATCCCTGTCTCCTGTACAATGTCACGAACCTCATTCTATAGTTCATCAGGCACTCTATCTATCAGATCTAGTCCCTTAAATCTTTTTCTCACTTCCACTGTATAATCAGAAGGGATTTGATTTAGGTCATACCTGAATGGTCTAGCGGTTTTCCCTACTTTCTTCAATTTCAGTCTGAATTTGGTAATAAGGAGTTCATGATCTGAGCCACAGTCAGCTCCTGGTCTTGTTTTTGTTGACTGTATAGAGCTTCTCCATCTTTGGCTGCAGAGAATATAATCAGTCTGCTTCAGTGTTGACCATCTGGTGATATCCATGTGTAGAGTCTTCTCTTGTGCTGTTGGAAGAGGGTGTTTGCTATGACCAGTGCATTTTCTTGGCAAAACTCTATTCGTCTTTGCCCTGCTTCATTCCGCATTCCAAGGCCAAATTTGCCTGTTACTCCAGGTGTTTCTTGACTTCCTACTTTTGCATTCCAGTCCCCTATAATGAAAAGGACATGTTTTTTGGGTGTTAGTTCTAAAAGGTCTTGTAGGTCTTCATAGAACCATTCAACTTCAGCTTCTTCAGCATTACTGGCTGGGGCATAGACTTGGATTACTGTGATATTGAATGGTTTGCCTTGGAAATGAACAGAGATCATTCTGTCATTTTTGAGATTGCATCCAAATACTGCATTTTGGCCTCTTCTGTTGACCATGATGGGTACTCCATTTCTTCTGAGGGATTCCTGCCCACAGTGGTAGATATAATGGTCATCTGAGTTAAATTCACCCATTCCAGTCCATTTTAATTCACTGATTCCTAGAATGTCGACATTCACTCTTGCCATCTCCTGTTTGACCACTTTCAATTTGCCTTGATTCATGGACCTGACATTCCAGGTTCCTATGAAATATTGGTCTTTACAGCATTGGACCTTGCTTCTATCACCAGTCACATTCACAGCTGGATATTGTTATTGCTTTGGCTCCATCCCTTCATTGTTTCTGGAGTTATTTCTCCACTGACCTCCAGCCTACACAGCAACAAAGACCCAGCAGAGCCAAAAATAAATAAATACATAAAAATTGTTTTAAAATGAGTTATATTCCACCTCCTTGAGAGAAGTGAGCTACATAAATGTGGAATTCTTCTGCATAGATTTGTATTTTCTCCCACGTTTATTTGGTATTCAATTATGTATTTATACTAGTATGGGTTTTATACTCTGGATTATAGTCCAATACTACTTTATTTTGTTGCTCAAATTATTGCGTCTTTGACTATTCCAAGTTCCTTTCAGTTCAGTTCAGTCACTCTTTATGACTCCATGGACTGCAACATGCCAGTCTTCCCTGTCCATCACCAACTTCAGGAGCCTACTCAAACTCATGTCCATTGAGTTGGTGATGCCATTCAAGCTCCTTTAGTTGGCTTCATTGTCCTTCTGCGTATACACATCATTGTGTTTTTACCTCTTTTTTTTAAAGGCACTTTCTCACTTTCTGAAACTACAATATGCTCCAGGCTCATTTTGTGTATTTTGTGCTCCCATTCTAGAATTAGTCTTTTCCCCAAGGAATCTTAACTTCTTTTGTTGGAGAATGGCTATTATAAACCACAACTTGGGTGCTAGGTGTAATTGCTACTGGGATGTTATTGCTTCTTGGATCTTTCAGTTGACAGAGCAAGGAAATATATATGTATACACTAATCTGTGCATATATATATATCTGTAAGTATTTCCATAATATATCCATATGTATCTATATTAAGCTAAACATCAGTTTATACTGATATCTCCAACTCTAATCCATTCCCATGCAGATCATTCTAGCCTTCTTCTCTTGCTTCTTTGTAAGCTCCCACTCCAACAGTGAGAGATGGTTCCAACCATCCACCATCCACTTGTTAACTCTCAGTATACTTGTATAGTGGTTTCAGAATAGGAAAAAACTTGTCAACTAGAGTGTAATGCTTACATACAATTTCTTTTGCTTTCAATCTTACAGTCTCCCCTCATTTTTAGAGTTACTTAGATCAGCACTTTTCCTTCCATTCCCTCCAAGGATGTTGTTTCACATATTTATAATACACTTAGATTCTTCTGTCACATACCACATTCCATCCAGTGATTCCTTGATCCTGTAAATTTAAAAAAATTTGCAAGATGTTTACTCTGAAAAACACTATGGCTTTTGACACACATATAGTTCATGTATCCACCATTACAATGTCATAAAGAGTAGATTCATCACCCTAAATCTCTTCCATGCTTCATGCATATAGCACCCTATGGTATAATTTAAAAAGCATCTAGAATATTTGTAACTGTTTTCTACTTCTTGCATTTGTATTTTGTTCAATACTTTACACATTTTATTATCATTCTTGTTCTTCTAGAGTTATTATGTTTTTTCTCCCTCTGGCTTCTTGGATTCTTTCAAAGTTCTTTCCTTGTCTTTGATTTTCCACAGTATGAACATGATATGTATGCCTAGGTTTAAGCTTTTGCTTGTTTGTTTTTTAATCCTGCTTGGTATTCACTGAGTTTCTGAATATGTGGTTTGGTGTCTGTTATTAAGTTTGGAAAGTTCTTGATCACTATTACTCAAAATATTTCTTCTTCTCTATTCTGTCTCTCTTTCCTTCTGGTATTCTAATTATATGTACCTATATCTTTTTATATTGTCTCGTAGTTATTGGATGTTCTCTATTTTTCTCTCTTTTTTTGTCCTTGTTTTTCTTTAATTTTACTTTGGGAAGTTTCTATTGTCCTATATTCAAGCTCACTGATTTTTTTGTTAGCTGTCTAGTCCATGAATGTACCCATCAAAGGTATTCTTTATTTCTTCAAGTGTTTTGACTTCTAGTATTTCCTTTTGATTCTGATAGTTTCCATCTGTCTGATTAACACCTTATCTATCCTGGCATGTGGTCTACTTTTTATATTAGAGCCATTAATGCATTAGTCATAGTTACCTTAATTATTTTGTTTAATCACTTCAACATCTGAGTCATATATAAGTCTTCTTTTTTACTGTTTTATCTGGCACAAAGATTTCAACTCCAAGTGGGAAAACCAAAGAAATGAAAAATAGAATAAACAAGGATAACAAATTTCTATTACTGAAGTACAAAGATGTAGAGATAAATATTTAGTAAAAAAAAAAAAAGATAAATGAAAAGATAACACAGGGTGATAGAGTGAGTACTCGTGTACTTGTGCTCATGTCCAACTCTTTGTGACCCCATGACGAGCCTGCCAGGTTCTTCTGTCCATGGGATTCTCCAGGTAAGAATACTGATGTAGGTTGCTGTGCCCTCCTCCAGGGGATCTTCCTGACCCAGGGATCAAACTCAGGTCTCCTGCATTGCAGGCAGATTCTTTACCATCTAAGCCACAAGGTATCTACAGTTCAGTTCAGTTCAGTCTCTCAGTAGTGTCCGACTCTTTGCGACCCCATGAATTGCAGCACGCCAGGCCTCCCTGTCCATCATCAACTCCCGGAGTTCCCTCAGACTGACATCCATCGAGTCCGTGATGCCATCCAGCCATCTCATCCTCTGTCATCCCCTTCTCCTCCTGCCCCCAATCCCTCCCAGCATCAGTCTTTTCCAATGAGTCAACTCTTCACATGAGGTGGCCAAAGTACTGGAGTTTCAGCTTTAGCATCATTCCTTCCAAAGAAATCCCAGGGCTGATCTCCTTCAGAATGGACTGGTTGGATCTCCTTGCAGTCCAAGGGACTCTCAAGAGTCTTCTCCAACACCACACTTCAAAAGCATCAATTCTTCGGTGCTCAGCCTTCTTCACAGTCCAACTCTCACATCCATACATGACCACAGGAAAAACCATAGCCTTGACTAGACGGACCTTAGTCGGCAAGGTAATGTCTCTGCTTTTGAATATGCTATCTAGGTTGGTCATAACTTTTCTTCCAAGGAGTAAGCGTCTTTTAATTTTATGGCTGCAATCACCATCTGCAGTGATTTTGGAGCCCTCAAAAATAAAGTCTGACACTGTTTCCAGTTTTCCCATCTATTTCCCATGAAGTGATGGGACCAAGGTATCTACAGTAGATCCTAATCCCTGTAACCTGTAAATATTACTTTACATGATAAAAGAGATGGATTAAGTTAAGGATTTTGAGAGGGTAAATTATCTTGGATTATCTGGGTGGCCTCTAAATGTAATTGCAAGTGAAGGCAATGTGACCACTAAAGCAAGAGTTTTGCTTCTGATTTTGAAAATGAAAGATGGGGCCAAGAGCCACAGTGCAAGGAATGCATCTTGAGAAAATGCGAAAGCAAGGGAATGGGGTTTTCTCTAGAAATGAACACGTTCATTTCATCTCAGTGAAAGCACTTTCGACTTCTGGTTTCCAGAATTGTGAGAATAAATAAATATAGGTTAGGTCACTAAGTTTGTGATACTTTGTGACAGCAGTCATAGGAGACTAGCTCACATGGTGAAATTTAAAAGTGGTCTTAGTCGGCTCTGATTTCCTTCAGAATTGAAGAGCCCCATGGGCTGCTCTGGCGGCTCAGTCAGCTAAGAATACATTTGCAGTGCAGGAGTTGCTGATTTGATCCCTGGGTGGGGAAGATCCCCTGGAGGAGGGCATGGTAACCCACTCCAGTATTCTTTTTTTTTTTTTTTACTTTACAACTCTGTATTGGTTTTGCCATACATTGACATGAATCCACCACGGGTGTACATGTGTTCCCAAACATGAACCCCTCTCCCACCCCCCTCCCCACCACTCCAGTATTCTTGCCTGGAGAATCCCATGGACAGAGGAGCCTGGCCGGCTACAGTCCATAGGGTCACAAAGAATCAGACGTGGCTGAAGTGACTGAGCATCCCCACACCTGAATGGAAACTCTGGGGTTGAATCCCTGGTGAATGGAAGACCTGAGGCAGAATGCTGTAGATATCTCTTCTTCTCTGTCTTTCCTTTACTGTCTAGCAGCTTAAGCTCCTTGCCAGAGCATTTATTTCAAGTAGAATCACCTGCCAACTAATTAGAGACTATTAGGCAAACAGGAGTGATTCATGCGTTTTCTGCTATGCAGCTACGAAGTCTCTAAGCTTGAGCCTGTTGGTACAGCCAGAGAACTAAATACTCAGCAAAAATGTAAATAAAATGAAAGTTGCCTTAGATAAATTGGGCAAAGAAAATTACTGAATGTAAACAAAATTAAAGAGGATACATTTGAAAGGATGATAAAAATGTCAAAGAGGCTGAGAACATGCGAGCATATATGAAATGCTGTTGTCACTGAACTCTTTTTAGAAATAAGAAATTAAAACAAAAATATCTCTAAGTTGACTAAAGACATTTTTGAAATATTTTGTTTGTTAAAATAGAAAACTAAAGGGATAGAAAAAAAAAACCCTCAAATATCAGGGAGAGTTTTACTGATACAGCATAAACAAATTAAATTTTGATAAAAATTGATTTTAGGTTAATAGGCCACTAGAGACTCATAAGGAAATTAGTTCACATAGTCCCTTCCTGTATATGGTATGAAGTAATTCTAATGTTTAAAAGACTGCAAATGTCTGTAGTATATATCATTCTAGTAAGTGTAACCCACCAAAGACCCTTATTTTACTCCAGTAACTAAAATGTCTTCATCAAAATTCATTCAATGGATCACCTAAATTCCTTTTACGCTTGCAATACCAGATCTGCCCAAGTAATACACAATATTGAGATCATCACACACCATCTTTTCCATTCAATAAACATTCATTGAATATCTACTATGTGTTAGGCACGACTGAGGTTTCTCCTTGAATTTGAAGTTTTATGAATAGTAACTTTATTCGCTCTGTCGTTATCACTTCTAAGTAAATGGGTCAGATGGAAAGGATGAGACTGTTTTCAAAGGATCTGAATTAGGCTGCTGAAAAAATTTTGCCAACATAGTAGGATTTCTGCTAATCCACAAATTTCTGAGTGGTCAGCATCAGGAGCCATTTCTCATTCTCAAAATTTCCTCTCTTATGCTGATTGAAAAATTTTAAGTATAAAACTTGAGCATTATTTGAACATAATGGGGCCATATCCTATGCTCTAAATTTTGGCTTTGATATGCCACAGATCCTTTATGTTCCACATCCATGCTGCTCTGTCGACATCTACTCTTCTTACTTATTAATTAATTCACTTTTGCTACACAAGTTGATTTTCACCAAAGATCTTGTATCTAGATCAATACAAAGAGTTTGTGTTATGTAACAAACTTTGTAATGGGGATGCTTTGGCCTCATATGTTCATTAATTGTAATAGCGTCTGAGTTTATTTTATTTGGTCTACGTAACTGAAGTTGCCTAGCAAGAAAAGCTATAAATTACAGTGTCACAGTTGCTGAAGTGACACTATGAATGTTCAAAGTTTTTGGTCCACTGTTCCTGTAAGTGGGGCTTCCTCTCAGATGGTGTAGTGATAAAGAACCTGCCTGTTAATGCACGAGATGCAAGAGACACAGGTTCAATTCTTGGGTCAGGAAGATCCCCTGGAGAAGGAAATGGCAACCCACTCTAGTATTGCCGGGAAAATCCCAAGGACAGAGGAGCCTGGTGGGCTACAGTCCATGGGGTCGCAAAGAGTCAGACATGACTGAGCACACACGCAGTCTCCCCTGCAAGTGCCAAGAGTCTGGTTGTCTTTGTTCCTGTGGATATGGTGGGGATACGGCCAAGAACCCAGACATTTAATGAGTTCAGGCAGAGGCTCATAGGTCAGCTTTGTTGCTGGTCCTTTCAGAACCTTGGCCTAGTTAACTGGTCTTTCAGTAACTGGGCCTCAGTGTTTCTTCTCCACATTCTTTTTGCTCTGGGCATCCTGCCTAGGGTCCTAGTTCTTCCAAGACCAAAGTTTCTCTTGTTCTTCCCAATCTTCTCAGGTCTGAACCCTTCTCTTGTTTCTGAAGCCCAGGCATCTGGACTAGATTCAAGAACTCTCTGCCTAATTTCCTCTATCTTTGTCTCCTATCTGGTACCAGAGCCCTCTGAAGTCTCCTCCTTAGAACTGTGCTCTATCTGCTGAGAATCTGCTCTTGGCTGTTCACAGCACTGGCTCTTTGCAGCTCTTGCTTTTTCCTTATAAAGGCTGATAAGGACCTTTCCTCAGTACCTGCTATCTCTGCCCCATTGCTGTGACCAAAACATGGCATCAACTGCTATTTCTGAATCTGTAAGTAAAAGATAGTGGAAACTGGAAAAAGATACTCATTTATTGGTTTCTATAAATTTGGCAAATTATTTTTTGAAATGTTTGATTATATCAAACACATCATGTAGCAAAAAGTAGTGAATAGTCCACCTTTCCTTTCATCTGATATTGCCTCTTGAAGAAACTAGAGTCAATATTCTACCAGTAGTTTTCAACTACCCTTGCCTATGGGAATTACCAGAGGAGTTTAGAAAATATACTGATACATGGTATCCATCCAGTAGTGTGCTGCCAAGATTAACAACTGGCTCTGTGGGGGTGGGGATGGGGGGCAGTAGCTAGTTCTCAAGTCAGCCTGAACCAGCACCAGGCTCCATCATCCCATTCCATCCCTTCCCTCATCCCACTCCTCCCGACTGTAAATGAATCAGAATCTCTGAGGATCAAGTCAAGGAAATCTGTCTCACATAGAGCCCTTCTAAGGCAGTGCTTAGCATCCTGGGTCTGTAACCTGTTTCTATCCCTTAGTATCTGTATAACTTTAGGAAACATATTAGGCATCCATTTCCCAAACTGTAACATGGTAATATTAAATATCCCTACCTCTTAGGGTAATTGCAAACATTAAAGGAGTTTATATGAGGCCTTAGATGAATGTCAGGCATGTTAGCTCTTATTAGTCTCTTTTTGCTCAGTTTCTTCCTCTTCATGGGGCCTCTTGGAGAAAACTGTCTTGGAGAAGACTTGAATGGTAATTTTTGTGCATTGAATTGTCTCAAATCACTCAGAGATGTGCATTGGAAAGAATTAAGGATGAGCCTAGATTAATAATTTAGACTGAGGAGAATTAATAATTTTAATTAAATAGATAACTGAAATTCAGAGAATATTGTATTTCATTTCTTACCACAGACTGGGTCAAAGGGGTTAGAAAACATTTGATCAGCTCGAAACATTTCCTGTGGACTTACTCCAATACTGTGAACCCAGGTTAAAAATGCATGCTACTTTGGCAATGCACAATGCATAAAGGCACACTCCTCTTAAGAAGCTTGCCTCTGTGGAGTAAGTACAGGCTTGGACTTTGATGAATACTGAAAGCAGAAATCAGTCCCTTGAAATGAATTTCTGAAGAAGAGCTTAAGGGTTCAGATGCACTGCTCATATCATTAAAAAAAAACGTGCTCTCTTAAGGAAACTCTGCTCACTTTAAATCACAGAAATTTCCAGCCAGAAGGCACCTTAGAGATCATTCGTTATTCACCTAAAAAAGAACTTGTTGCTAACTGGCTCTGAGTTTTAATAAGTAAGTTCTGAATAAGTCCCTGGCATTTTCTCAAATGTTCTTGGGCTCTTGGCTTTCCCCTCCCTCAATTGAGCCTTCTGAATGGAATTTTTAAAATTTGCTGCAAGTTCCTGTTAACTATGCTTTGTCAGGTCACTCTGGACAAAGGGACTCTTACAAAATAAGAAAATAAAGGAAAATAATAAGAAGTTATTTCTTTTTTTTCTTAAAATTTTAGAAGGTTATTTCTAAGTAATGATATTGGATCAGCTTGGAAATATGTTGGTTTTCTGTTATTGTAGTTGTTTGGCAGCAATGAAACCTCTAGTTGTATGTAGGATCCCACTCTATGGCAAGCTGTGGTCTGCATTAAGTGATGCTGAAAGGTCCATCCTGTCTAGATGATCCATGTTCCCACCACTGTTTGGATCAGAAAAGCTGTTCACAGTGGAAGAAGTAAGATACCAGGAAGATATGATTACTCTGTAGGCTGCCCAATGGAGTAGCAATTATGTTCCTAGCTTTCTTTTTTTTTTTCCTGTGGTTCAGAAAACTGGAATTTCATCTTTTAAAAAAGTGTTTTAAAATTTCACATATGATGTGAAATATTGGGGGGGCAGGGGGAAGGAAAGAGAGAAACATTTTTAAATGTTCTTATTTCACATAAGGCACTGCAAGCTGTGGTTTTCATGTGTTCTTCCATGAAACCTAACTTCCATTATTGTCATGAAGGGGTGAAACAGTGGAATAAGTTAGATTTCACAATGTGCTAAAGTTGTGGGGTTGATACTTAGCAAAACTGTCTTGAGCAGCTGGTTCTGACGCCAAGCGTGTTATGGGTCAGAGGCTAAAAGGCCAAAGGGCGTGACCTGTTTAGGTATTTGCTCTGCCCATTCTTCTATGAGCTCCACTGAGAGTAGAAATGCAGTCTTCCTCATCTTTACACCGATCACCAAGCAGTGTCCCCTGGTACATAGAGGACTGCTCTAGGTCTGCGATAATTGGAAAGATTGTAACTTTAATATGTGTGACTTCGTTATAGGCCCTATCAGACTTTCAAAGGCTGGATATTCAAATGTATTGATAGGAAATTAAGTAAGACTTAATATACTGTCCTATCTCAGAACTTAATAGTTGCTAAATAAACCTTAAGTGGAGGCTTCCCAGGTGGCGCTAGTGGTAAAGAACCCACCTGTCAATGCAGGACATGTAAGAGACTTGGGTTTGATCCCTGGGTGGGGAAGATCCCCTGGAGGAGGGCATGGCAACCCACTCCAGTATTCCATGGGCAGATGAAGCCCGGCGGGCTACAGTCCACACAGTTGCAAAGAGTCAGACATGACTGAAGTGCCTGAGCATTCATGCATGGAGGAGGTGAGATCAGGAGGGGAATTGTGAGGAGAAGCACGGTGAAGTGGGTAATGTGCTCTGGATTCCAGAGTACTTGGAGGTTTGTTGCAGTGGAAGTGGTACAGTTAGTGTCAAATGAAATCAAATATGCTAGTGAAGATTGGTACCATTGTTTAAGCACCATATATACAGTCTCTATGAAAAAATTCACTCACTTCTAAATAATCAGTCATAAAATTTTGAACCAACACTAGTCCTTATTTTGTCTGAACTGCATAAGATATAAGCATTTCAGGTTAAACATGTTGAAATCATCCAAGTTTTCTGAGAAAGTGATGAATAATTTTATCTTTCAACATTTATTATTTAATATTTATAAGGTATTCAATAGTATTTTCAATAGTAGTTTACTATTTCGATAGTATTTTTCATGACAGATGTTTACACAAGAAATATTATCATGATGAATAATGACTAAACAGGATTTCAGCTGAAATGCATATTATAAGATAGTAGACAGAATGGTGTTTGAGAACTATGTTGTTGAATTTGAAAGCAAATGTTGTTTGAAAACAACACCATGTCTTGTGTGACAACCTCAGCTGGAGAATGTGCCCTTAGATAAAGCATGCTTAGTTGCTCAGTTGTGTCCCACTCTTTTGTGACCCCATGGGCTGTAACCCACCAGTCTCCTCTGCCCATGAGATTTTTCAGGGAAGAATGCAGGAGTGGGTTGCTGTTTCCTCCTCCAGGAGATCTTCCCAACCCAGGGACTGAACCCAGGTCTCCTGTGTTTCCTCATGGCAGATGGATTCTTTACCTGCTGAGCTATAGAGAAAGCCCCATAGATAATAGGTAATCTTAAAACTTGGCTTAGAAAATATGTAGAAATTCTTTGCCCAAAGATGTTTGTAGTTTCCAAAAAGACATAAGGTAACCAGACAAAAGTCTGGAACAACTAGCAAAGAATCAACTTCTCCCATGGAAAGAACCCAGGCTGTGTGTTCCATGGGTCAGCTTGAGATAGGAAATCTGTAGATGTCAAGTTCCTCCTCAGAGCTTCAGTTGGGAAGACAGATCACAGAGAAGCTAGAAAATATGATGAGGTAATGTTCCCACTGCCTCACTTCTGAAGCTGCAGGATTTCTTAGTATTGTGAGCCTTAAAAATCTCCTTCTTTCAAGTGTCCACTGGAAGATTGGGACTGATCAAACCCAGATGCAACCAGAGCCCTTAACCTTCTTCTCCCCACTGTGTCCTACAGACAGAAATCTTGATGCCTTAAGCGTGGGTTGAAGTGGCTAAATGTGGCATCTGGATGATGAGAAAACTATAGTTTTCTTCCTGGGTGATCAAGATGTGGGAAGAAGCTATTGGAGGCATTCAAAACAAAACTGAACTCCAACAAAAACCCCAAATCAGGAGCAAAAAAGCAGTCAGCCTACTGCCCTTGGGGAACCCTTTGAAAACCCATTCAGACTCTGCTATTCTACTTAAAATCTTGTTTCTACCCTGTCTTAATAGGCTTTTAATCTTTTTTTTTTTTTTTACTACTTCTTTCATCTCTAGTTTTTGGGCAGGTTTTATATCCCTGAGTTCATGATCTCTTATGCTGATGCCTTATTGGCTAACACTGCTTACTCTTTGTGGGTGGAAAGCAGGATGTGCTTAGAACTAACACCCAAAAAAGATGTCCTTTTCATTATAGGGGACTGGAATTCAAAAGTAGGAAGTCAAGAAACACCTGGAGTAACAGGCAAATTTGGCCTTGGAATGCGGAATGAAGCAGGGCAAAACTAATAGAGTTTTGCCAAGAAAACGCACTGGTCATAGCAAACACCCTCTTCCAACAACACAAGAGAAGACTCTACACATGGACATCACCAGATGGTCAACACTGAATCAGACTGATTATATTCTCTGCAGCCAAAGATGGAGAAGCTCTATACAGTCAACAAAAACAAGACCAGGAGCTGACTGTGGCTCAGATCATGAACTCCTTATTACCAAATTCAGACTCAAATTGAAGAAAGTAGGGAAAACCACTAGACCATTCAGGTATGACCTAAATCAAATCCCTTCTGATTATACAGTGGAAGTGAGAAATAGATTTAAGGGCCTAGATCTAATAGATAGAGTGCCAGATGAACTATGGAATGAGGTTCATTACATGGTAAAGGAGACAGGGATCAAGACC
Source organism: Oryx dammah (assembly GCF_014754425.2). Taxonomy (NCBI): domain Eukaryota; kingdom Metazoa; phylum Chordata; class Mammalia; order Artiodactyla; family Bovidae; genus Oryx; species Oryx dammah. Next base: position 51,651,907 of record NW_024070208.1, on the reverse strand, counting down.
ATCCCCATGGAAAAGAAATGCAAAAAAGCAAAGTGGCTGTCTGGGGAGGCCTTACAAATAGCTGTGAAAAGAAGAGAGGTGAAAAGCCAAGGAGAAAAGGAAAGATATAAGCATCTGAATGCAGAGTTCCAGAGAATAGCAAGAAGAGATAAGAAAGTCTTCTTCAGTGATCAATGCAAAGAAATAGAGGAAAAGAACAGAATGGGAAAGACTAGAGATCTCTTGAAGAAAATTAGAGATACCAAGGGAACATTTCATGCAAAGATGGGCTCAATAAAGGACAGAAATGGTATGGACCTAACAGAAGCAGAAGATATTAAGAAGAGGTGGCAAGAATACACAGAAGAACTGTACAAAAAAGATCTTCACAACCCAGATAATCATGATGATGTGATCACTAATCTAGAGCCAGACATCTTGGAAAGTGAAGTCAGGTGGCCTTAGAAAGCATCACTATGAACAAAGCTAGTGGAGATTATGGAATTCCAGTTGAGCTGTTTCAAATCCTGAAAGATGATGCTGTGAAAGTGCTGCACTCAATATGCCAGCAAATTTGGAAAACTCAGCAGTGGCCACAGGACTGGAAAAGGTCACTTTTCATTCCAAGCCCAAAGAAAGACAATGACAAAGAATGCTCAAACTACCACACATTGTACTCATCTCACATGCTAGTAAAGTAGTGCTCAAAATTCTCCAAGGCAGGCTTCAGCAATATGTGAACCGTGAACTCCCTGATGTTCAAGCTGGTTTTAGAAAAGGCAGAGGAAACAGAGATCAAATTGCCAACATTCGCTGGATCATCGAAAAGCAAGAGAGTTCCAGAAAAACATCTATTTCTGCTTTATTGACTATGCCAAAGCCTTTGACTGTGTGGATCACAATAAACTGTGGAAAATTCTGAAAGAGATGGGAATACCAGACCACCTGACCTGCCTCTTGAAAAATCTGTATGCAGGTCAGGAAGCAACAGTTAGAACTGGACATGGAACAACAGACTGTTTCCAAATAGGAAAAGGAGTTCGTCAAGGCTGTATATTGTCACCCTGCTTATTTAACTTATATGCAGAGTACATCATGAGAAACGCTGGACTGGAAGAAACACAAGCTGGAATGAAGATTGCTGGGAGAAATATCAATAACCTCAGATATGCAGATGAGACCACCCTTATGGCAGAAAGGGAAGAGGAACTAAAAAGCCTCTTGATGAAAGTGGAAGTGGAGAGTGAAAAAGTTGGCTTCAAGCTCAACATTCAGAAAACGAAGATCATGGCATCCGGTCCCATCACTTCATGGGAAATAGATAGGGAAACAGTGGAAACAGTGTCAGACTTTATTTTGGGGGGCTCCAAAACCACTGCAGATGGTGACCGCAGCCATGAAATTAAAAGACACTTACTCCTTGGAAGAAAAGTTATGACCAACCTAGATAGCATATTCAAAAGCAGAGACATTACCTTGCCGACTAAGGTCCGTCTAGTCAAGGCTATGGTTTTTCCTGTGGTCATGTATGGATGTGAGAGTTGGACTGTGAAGAAGCCTGGGAACCGAAGAATTGATGCTTTTGAAGTGTGGTGTTGGAGAAGACTCTTGAGAGTCCCTTGGACTGCAAGGAGATCCAACCAGTCCATTCTGAAGGAGATCAACCCTTGGATTTCTTTGGAAGGAATGATGCTAAAGCTGAAACTCCAGTACTTTGGCCACCTCGTGCAAAGAGTTGCCTCATTGGAAAAGACTTTGATGCTGGGAGGGATTGGGGGCAGGAGGAGAAGGATACGACCGAGGATAGATGGCTGGACGGCATCACAGACTCGATGGACATGAGTCTGAGCGAACTCCGGGAGATGGTGATGAACAGGGAGGCCTGGCATGCTGTGATTCATGGGGTCGCAAAGAGTCGGACACGACTGAGCTACTGAACTGAACTGAACTGAACTGAAATTAGTGATTGATTCTAGTTCCAAACTCTAAAGTGAATTCCAGTCACCAGGTGAATGTTTATAAATGAGAATGAGGAATTATAATTTGTAAGAAGCGAAGATTTGAGTGGGAACAGTTAGGGAAAAGGGGAGACAGAGAGTTGAAAACTAGGCTTGTTGTTGTTGCTGTTTAGTTGCTAAGTCTTGTCTGACTCTTTGTGACCTTGTAGCCCACCAGGCTCTTCTGTCTATGGGATTTCCAAGGCAAGAATTCTGGTATGGGTTGCTATTTCCTTCTCCAAGGGATCTTCCCAAGCCAAGGATCAAATCTATGTCTCCTGCATTGACAGGCAGATTCTGTACTGCTGAGCCACCAAGGAAGCAGAAACTAGAATCGGTATATGTATATGTATCCCAAAGAACCTCCTGGTGAGGTGGATGGACTTGAGCAGAAGGGATAGTGGTAGGTTGGAATTTGAAAGAGAATCCAAACACCTTGGGATGTTCAAGGAGAGAGGACCAATTTTAAGAATGGTTTGGTCTTCAATGACCAAAGATAGCCATGGCAAATAATCTTCTAAGCATAGTTTTCATCTGCAAGTCATCATCTCTCTTGGATTCTAATTTCTCATTTGTATACGATTCATGTGTTTTATTCTACGTATTCATATTGAGAAATGAAATATTTCCTGCCGTATCAGTAAACAAGGATGTCACTAGTTATCAGTGATTCCAGCCCCCCAGTATGAGCTGGTGAGTCCTAAGTGTACTCAGGAAGGAGAATATCTGCTATCTAACAGCCATCAGGGTTCAGCCACTCCCTATAGTGAGCCCCAAGGGGGCTCAGGCTGTGAAAAACACAGGATACTGACCCAGGGCAGCTGCGATACAGAGGAAAGGAATGATTTCAGGGAGTCCAGACTCTTGCATCTTCCCATACATAGAAAAGTGCTTAATTCCTTAACTTGGGATATCAGGGCTTCCCTGGTGACTGAAACAGTAAACAATCTGCCTGCAATGCAGGAGACCTGGGTTCAATCCCTGGGTCGAGCTGATCCCCTGGAGAAGGGAATGGCAGCCCACTCCAGTATTCTTGCCTGGAGAAGTGGACAGAGGAGCTTGGGAGGCTACAGTCCATGGGGTCACAAGCCCCATGAATTGGGATACCTGGTTTTCTTTAATTAACAATAACCTTTTGATGTTCAGATTACCTGCCCTTTGTTGCAAAACTTCTATATAACCTGGCTTCTCCTGTCTCCTCCTCCAAGAAGTTCTCTCAGGGTTTCTTGAGATGCTGCCTCCCAGGTGTGAAGTTCTAAAAACCCAAATAAAACATTACTCTCAACTTTGAGATTGTGACTGTTTTATTTGAAGTCGCCTATTTTTAACAGCAGCTTAATAGCTCCCATCACATGATCACGCATAGCACTGACCACCTTGTAATATACTTAAGTAGACTGTCTCTCTCCTGTGCCCTTCTTTAAGTGTAGTTCTAGGCAATGGGCTGTGTCCCACTTGTCTGTGATGTTCCAGTGCCTGCATTACACAGGGCACTGAAATATTTGTTGAAATAAAGTGTTGTATTGGTGTGATTGTATTGTTGAAGTTGAGCTATAACCACTGAAGGGAAAAGTAAGACCTTGGGTAAAGGTAGGGAAGAAGAGACTATTGTGTGATATCTCATACCCTTTTTCCAAAATATAACATGATTTCACTCACCTTCCTTTACAAGCTTTGTGTCTTCTTTTAGACCATATCTGAATGCTCTTCTTTTATTTAAGGTACGATTGGAAATATAATCATTGAAGATTGAAATGTACTAGGGAGAGCTTGACAAGAGCTATAAAAAAAGGCTCTGAAGTATTTATATAACAGTTTATCAGACATGAATGCCATGTGTTTAGAAATCTGTGGTGCCCTGCAGCTGACAAGAAAGTATAGTCAATAAATTAAAATCCCAGGGGAAAAAAACCAGGTCTACAGGAGGCAGAGAAGCAAAAGGCAAGTCAGAATTAATGGGACTTCCTGGGAGAGTTGAATTTGGTTAAATGTGCTGATCTGATTCTAATCTATCTCAAGATTTCCTTTATTGATAAAAACACACATTATCTCATAGAATAGAAACATTATGCATTTCTCAGTAATTAATGATAAAGTTGATGGGATCATTATAGTGATTTCTCTAGCTATTGTAACAAAAGCATTGATTTTTTATTGGCACTGTTTAAGGATATAGTACAGATACTTCCTTCTCTCAGCTTCCCTGGTAGCTCAGTGATGTAGGAAACGTGGGTTCGATTCCTGGATCAGGAAGATCCCCTGGAGAAGGAAATGGCAACCTACTCAAGTAGACTTGCTTGGGAAATCCCATGGACAGAAGTGCCTCTGGTGGGCTATAGTCCATGGGGTCATGAAAGCGTTGAACCTGATATAGTTTCCTTCTCTCAGAAACATACAATCACATTTAAAAATCCTAACTTAAAGATACATAAAACACAAATACAATAGTTCCCAAGAGTTTTAACAGGGCTGAGTCACTTTCCACTGTAGACCATTTAATATCTTTGGATTTTTCAATAATTTTTTTCATTAAAAAAATTTATATGTAGTTGACTTAAAATAATATCTTTGGATTTTTGAACCGTATTATTATTCAAAGTTTATTTCAAAATCCAAACATAATATCTATTTGCATTAAAAGTAATTCATTTCAGAGCTTCTTTAAATAGACAATTTCCTTTGTGTATTTAAAGTAACATTTCTATTGTACAAATTTCCATGCTTGTGGAAATTCAATGTTTGCTTGCTTCTTATTTAAAGGGCTTATAGTAAGTAGGGAGGTAGAATTATGGAGGAAAGAGTACTCAGTAGCTGTGACATCTTGAGTGTCTTATTTACCTGCTCTGCTGTGATCTAATATAGAAGAGGAAAGAGGGAGATAGGTTATTTCTAAGATAGCTTCCTGTTATCTCTTGTGTAGGTCTATAATTCTGCTACGTACAAGACAAAGTTTCCTAAAAAATAAAAAGTCTCTTTCATGTCATTGTGCAAATAAATTTGTGTGTACTAGAAGATAACCTAGCCAAAGAGCAGAAGAGGCTTGTTTATCTGATTCTAACATCTTCTCCCCTCTGGTTCCTCTTCCTATAAGTCATGCCCTGTGGTGTGATGGGAAGAGAAGAAAGCTGTAGAGCTATACCTGAATTCTCCCAGGTTCTTTTGTTCCAACAGAGCAGTTACAAATAGCAATCATCTTTTAGTGCTTCTTTCCGCCCCACTTCCCAATTCAAACATCTTTGTTTCTCCTTAAAGGAAATCAACCAGCCAACCTTAAGGAACACCCCTCACCCCCCACCTCCCGCCTCCACCAAACCTGCCGCAACAAACCATTAGGATCAACATATATAACAAAATATTTTCTAATAAACTAATTAAGCAAACAAACGGATGAAAAAAGTATGCACTCCTACAGTACCCTGTATACTTCCTTTATTTTCACACTCATTATACCTGCATTTTGATGCTTTTGAATTGATGCCTTTGAACTGTGATGCTGGAGAAGACTCCTGAGAGTCCCTTGGACTACAAGGAGATCAAACCAGTCAATCCTAAAGGAAATCAGCCCTGAATATTCATTGGAAGGACCGATACTGAAGCTGAAGCTCCAATACTTTGGCCATCTGATGCAAAGAACTGACTCATTTGAAAAGACCCTGATGCTTGGAAAGACTGAAGGCAGGAGGAGAAGGGGACAACAGAGGATGAAATGGTTGGATGGCATCACCGACTTAATGGACATGAATTTGAGCAAGCTCTGGGAGTTGATGACAGACAGGGAAGCCTGGTGTGCTGCAGTCCATAGGGTCACAGAGAGTTGGACACGACTGAGCGACTCAACTGACTGATACCTGCATGGTTTAGCTAGGTTAGGGACTGTATTTGTTATGTAAAATGAATAAAAATATAAACACTTGAAACTTAGAGGAAAACAGGATAACATTTACATGATGTTTTTGTTTCTCCCCCTGGACTGGAATTCCAAATTAGTACTTTTTATTAACCATTTTTTACCAGCTAGGTAACATATTTACTTCTCTATGTTTTTCAGAAAAGGAATTTTAACTTTAGTACAATTTTAGTCCAATAGGCAGTCTTCTATAATTCATGCAGCTTATCTAAAACCTAAATGTTGCTGGAAACAGGAGAGAATGAATGAATGACAGCATACAACCACTGTTAGCAGTATCAGGAAAGCCAGCCTCCTCTTTACTCATCTGCCAAAGCCATTTTTCTTTCTTCAGGATTTTGCTTCAAAGGCTTAGCCCCAGGTAGCTGGAAACTTCTTGGTATTTCCAAATGTATTTTCACAGATTTCCCTCTAGGGATCCAACTTTTTGCTACATAAAGGGACTATCTGACTCTATTTTAGTTTTCATTTTCCATGTCTGTGCTCACATTTCTCTGAATTTGAAGAAGGATTTGGTATTACAAATAAGTGAGCAAATGAGTTGAGACCATAAACACGTGGGGAAAATGGCTGTGGAAAGGAATTGGCAGAAATAATTTATGTCAAGAATAAGTAAGGAAAATATGCTAAAATAGAAAACACAGATAAAAGACAGAAAGACATCAAAAGGAAATCTAGGAGAGAGACTCTTTACCACTGGTGCTTCCCAGGTGTGGCTAGTGGTAAAGAACCCATCTGCCAGTGCAGGAAATGTAAGAGAGATGGGTTCAATCCTTGGGTCAGGAAGATCCAGGTGTGGGCATACATTCTTACCTGGAGAATTCCATGGACAGAGGAGCCTGATGGGCTGCAGCATATTTTGGATGTTGATAGCAATTGCTGGATCTCTTAAATGTTCAGTTCAGTGCAGTTCAGTCACTCAGTCATGTCTGACTCTTTGTGACACCATGGATTGCAGCACGCCAGGCCTCCCTGTCCATCACCAACTCCTGGAGTTTACTCAAACTCATGGCCATTGAGTCTGTGATGCCATCCAACTATCTCATCCTCTGTCATCCCCTTCTCCTCCTGTCTTCAATCTTTCCCAGCATCAGGGTCTTTTCCAGTGAGTCAGTTCTTCGCACCAGGTGGCCAAAGTATTGGAGTTTCAGCTTCAACATCAGTCCTCCTAATGATCATTCAGAACTGATTTCCATTAGGATGGACTGGTTGGATCTCCTTGCAGTCCAAAGGACTCTCACAGGTCTTCTCCAACACCACAGTTGAAAAGCATCAATTCTTTGGTGCTCAGCTTTCTTTAAAGTCCAACTCTCACATCCACACATGACTACTGGAAAACTCATAGCTTTGACTAGACAGACCTTTGTTGGCAAAGTAACATCTCTGCTTTTTAATATTCTGTCTAGGTTGGTCATAACTTTTCTTCCAAGGAGCCAGCATCTTTTACATTCATGGCTGCAGTCACCATCTGCAGTGATTTTGGCAAAAAATAAAGTCTGACACTGTTTCCACATCTATCTGCCATGAAGTGATGGGACCAGATGCCATGATCTTCGTTTTCTGAATGCTGAGTTTTAAGCCAGCTTTTTTACTCTCTTCTTTCACTTTCATCAAGAGGCTTTTTAGTTCTTCTTCACTTTCTGCCATAAGTGTGGTGTCATCTGCATATTTGAGGTTATTGATATTTCTCCCGGCAATCTTGATTCCAGCTTGTGCTTTATCCAGCCCAGTGTTTCTCATGATGTACTCTGCATAGAAGTTAAATAAGCAGGGTGACAATATACAGCCTTGATGTACTCCTTTTCCTATTTGGAACCAGTCTGTTGTTCCATCTCCAGTTCTAACTGTTGCTTCCTGACCTGCATACAGATTTCTCAGGAGGCAGGTTGGGTGGTCTGGTATTCCCATCTCTCTCAGAATTTTCCACAGTTTCTTGTGATCCACACAGTCAAAGGCTTTGACATAGTCAATAAAACAGAAATAGATGTTTTTCTGGAACTCTCTTGCCTTTTCGGTGATCCAGTGGATGTTGGCAATTTGATCTCTGTTTCCTCTGCCTTTCCTAAATCCAGCTTGAACATCTGGAAGTTCATGGTTCACGTACTGTTGATGCCTGGCTTGGAGAATTTTGAGCATTACTCTGCTAGCATGTGAGATGAGTGCAATTGTGCGGTAATTTGAGCATTCTTTGGCATTGCCTTTCTTTAGGATTGGAATGAAAAGTGACTTTTCCAGTCCTGTGGCCACTGCTGAGTTTTCCAAATTTGATGACATATTGAGTGCAGCACTTTCACAGCATTGTTTTTTAGGATTTGAAATAACTCCACTGGAATTCCATCACCTCCACTTGCTTTGTTTGTAGTGATGCTTCTAAGGCCCACTTGACTTCACATTCCAGGATGTCTGGCTCTAGGTGAGTGATCACACCATCTTAAGTGTTAGCTTACTATCAGGTGCTTGAGCAACTAGTAGTCCCAACAATAAAATATGGGAGTGCCCATTTGCTCCTATCTTCATCAGTACTGAATGCTCAAAATCTTATTTTTGCAGATAAGGTTGAATATTGCCGTTTCTCTGAATTCTAGTGAAACTAAACATCTTTTCATGTTTATTCCCAACTGTGTTTCATATTCTGTGAATTGCTTATTTGCACCTTTTGTTTATTTTTCTTTCATTTTTGTCAAATTGGAGGCATTCTTATTACTTATTTAGAAGTACTGGCCCTTTGGCACATGATCTGTAAATATTTCCCTAGTTTATCATTTTCATTTTGACTTTGTTTGTAGTAAATTGGCCATATAATATGTTTTAATTTTATGAAGACAAAAGATGTCTCTCTTTTAATTATGATTTAAGGCAATTGTGTTTTGCATAGGAAGTTTTCCTCTACCTCAAGTTTATGAGAATATTTTAATTTTCTAATTTTTAAGAACTTGAAAAATACTTTTGTGCTTAACTTTTATCCATCTGGAATTCATTTTGGCATATGGTATGAGGTAGATGATCTAGCTTGTTTTCTTCTAGACAGATAGCCAGTTATGCCAGGATCATGTATTAATAAACCAATTATTTCACACTGAATTAAAATGGCACTTCTGTGGATCTATTTCCGCACTGTCGATTTTGTTCCACAAACATCATATTTACTATTTCTGTGTCAGTGTCAGATATTATGGTAACTTTTCAGTACATTTAAATATTTGATAAAGTACATATTCTCCTTATCATCTCTTTTTTCATAATTTTTTTCTACCATAGATACTTCTTATATCTATATACTTTAAAACAATTTTATCCATCCCTCCACCAAAAACAACAAAAGGATCATCAAAATTAGGATTTTGATTGAAATTACATTAAATTGTTAAATTGATATTTGTTGAATAAAATTTTGGGGTAAAGCTCCTACATTTTATATCACAATCTTATTCTTCATCTTGGTTATTCTTGATCTTCTGCATTTTAATATGGATTTACATTGCCAATTTCTACCAAAAACTGTAGAAATTTGAAACCAGAGAAAATTTTAAAACAATTGATATCTTTAAGAAGCGCAGTTTTTCAATTCATGAAATAATTATAGCCCTCCATTTATTTAAGTCATAATTCTCTTAACATTTTTAAAATTATTGATTCCTAGGTATTTGATATTTTAATACTATTGTAAATGATATTTTAAAAAAACCTGCATTTATTTATGCTCTATAGAAACAAAATTGATTTTTTCTATTGATGTTTCTGTCTAGAACTCTTGGTAGCATCACATTAATTCTAATAAGTTCTCTTTTTGTTTATAGTTTTTTTCTATGTATTACAATCACCTCATTGTGTCAATGCAAAGAAACAGAGGAAAATATTAGAATGTGAAAGACTAGAGATCTTTTCAAGAAAATTAGAGATACCAAGGAATATTTCATGGAAAGATGGGCACAATAAAGGACAAAAATGGTATGGACCTAAAGAAGCAGAAGATATTAAGAAGAGGTGGCAAGAATACACACAAGAACAATACAAAAAGATCTTCATGAGTCAGCTAATCACAATAGTGTGATCACTCACCTAGAGCCATACATCTTGGAATGCGAAGTCAAGTGGGCCTTAGGAAGCATCACTATGAACAAAGCTAGTGGAGGTGATGAAATTCCAGTTGAGCTATTTCAAATCCTGAAAGATGATGCTGTGAAAGTGCTGCACTCAATATGCCAGCAAATTTGGAAAACTCAGCAGTGGCCACAGGACTGGAAAAGTTCAGTTTTCATTCCAAGCCCAAAGAAAGGCAATGCCAAAGAATGTTCAAACTACCACACAATTGCACTCATCTCACACGCTAGGAAAGTAATGCTCAAAATTCTCCAAGCCAGGCTTCAGCAATATGTGAACCAAGAACTTCCTGATGTTCAAGCTGGTTTTAGAAAAGGCAGAGGAA